>NW_027017280.1:0-165704 GCF_036013445.1 Caloenas nicobarica | reverse complement strand
TGTCGGGCCCTGTCGGGCTCTCTCGGGCTCTGTCGGGCTCTACTGGGCCCTGTCGGGCTCTGTCGGGCTCTGTCGGGCTCTGTCGGGCCTGTCGGGCCCTGTCAGGCTCTGTCGGGCCCTGTCGGGCCCTGTCGGGCTCTGTCGGGCTCTGTCGGGCTCTGTCGGGCTCTACTGGGCCCTGTCGGGCTCTGTCGGGCTCTGTCGGGCTCTACTGGGCTCTGTCGGGCTCTGTCGGGCTCTGTCGGGCCCTGTCGGGCCCTGTCGGGCTCTGTCAGGCT
This sequence comes from Caloenas nicobarica, assembly GCF_036013445.1. NCBI lineage: Eukaryota > Metazoa > Chordata > Aves > Columbiformes > Columbidae > Caloenas > Caloenas nicobarica. Next base: position 165,426 of record NW_027017280.1, on the reverse strand, counting down.
CTGTCGGGCCCTGTCGGGCTCTACTGGGCTCTACTGGGCTCCGTGAGGCTCTGTCGGGCTCTACTGGGCCCTGTCGGGTTCTGTCGGGCCCTGTCGGGCTCTGTCGGGCTCTGTCGGGCCCTGTCGGGCTCTGTCGGGCTCTGTCGGGCTCTGTCGGGCTCTACTGGGCTCTACTGGGCTCTGTCGGGCTCTGTCGGGCTCTACTGGGCCCTGTCGGGCTCTGTCGGGCTCTGTCGGCCCTGTCGGGCTCTGTCGGGCCCTGGGGTCGGGCTCTGTCGGGCTCTGTCGGGCTCTGTCGGGCCCTCTCGGCTCTGTCGGGCTCTACTGGGCCCTGTCGGGCCCTGTCGGGCTCTGTCGGGCTCTGTCGGGCCCTGTCGGGCTCTGTCGGGCTCTGTCGGGCTCTGTCGGGCTCTGTCGGGCTCTACTGGGCCCTGTCGTACTCTGTCGGGCTCTGTCGGGCTCTGTCGGGCTCTGACGGGTTCTGTCGGGCTCTGTCGGGCTCTGTCGGGCTCTACTGGCCCTGTCGGGCCCTGTCGGGCTCTGTCGGGCTCTGTCGCGCCTCTGTCGGACCCTGTCGGGCTCTGTCGGGCTCTGTCAGGCTCTGTCGGGCTCTACGGGCCCCGTCGGGCCCTGTCGGGCTCTGTCGGGCTCTGTCGGGCCCTGTCAGGCTCTGTCGGGCTCTGTCGGGCTCTACTGGGCCCTGTCGGGCCCTGTCGGGCTCTGTCGGGCCCTGTCGGGCCCTGTCGGGTTCTGTCGGGCTCTGTCGGGCCCTGTCGGGCCCTGTCGGGCTCTGTCGGGCTCTGTCGGGCCCTGTCGGGCTCTGTCGGGCTCTGTCGGGCTCTCTCGGGCTCTGTCGGGCTCTACTGGGCTCTGTCGGGCTCTGTCGGGCTCTGTCGGGCTCTACTGGGCCCTTTCGGCTCTGTCAGGCTCTGTCGGGCCCTGTCGGGCTCTGTCGGGCCCTGTCGGGCTCTGTCGGGCTCTGTCGGGCTCTGTCGGGGCTCTACTGGGCCCTGTCGGGCTCTGTCGGGCTCTGTCGGGCTCTACTGGGCCCTGTCGGGCCCTGTCGGGCTCTGTCGGGCTCTGTCGGGCTCTGTCGGGCTCAACTGGTCTCTGTCGGGCTCTGTCGGGCTCTGTCGGGCTCTGTCGGGCTCTACTGGGCTCTACTGGGCTCTGTCGGGCTCTGTCGGTCTCTACTGGGCCCTGTCGGGCTCTGTCGGGCTCTGTTGGGCCCTGTCGGGCTCTGTCGGGCTCTGTCGGGCTCTACTGGGCTCTGTCGGGCCCTGTCGAGCTCTGTCGGGCTCTGTCGGGCCTGTCGGGCCCTGTCGGGCTCTGTCGGGCTCTGTCGGGCTCTACTGGGCCCTGTCGGGCTCTGTCGGGCTCTGTCGGGCTCTGTCGGGCCCTGTCGGGCTCTGTCGGGCTCTGTCGGGCCCTGTCGGGCCCTGTCGGGCCCTGTCGGGCTCTGTCGGGCTCTACTGGGCCCTGTCGGGCTCTACTGGGCCCTGTCGGGCTCTACTGGGCCCTGTCGGGCTCTGTCGGGCTCTGCGGGCCCTGTCGGGCTCTGTCGGGCTCTGTCGGGCCCTGTCGGGCCCTGTCGGGCTCTGTCGGGCCCTGTCGGGCTCTGTCGGGCTCTGTCGGGCTCTGTCGGGCTCTACTGGTCTCTGTCGGGCTCTGTCGGGCTCTGTCGGGCCCTCTCGGGCTCTGTCGGGCTCTACTGGGCTCTGTCGGGCTCTGTCGGCTCTGTCGGGCCCTGTCGGGCTCTGTCGGGCTCTGTCGGGCTCTCTCGGGCTCTACTGGGCCCTGTCGGGCCCTGTCGGGCTCTGTCGGGCTCTGTCGGGCTCTGTCGGGCCCTGTCGGGCTCTGTCGGGCTCTGTCGGGCCCTGTAGGGCTCTGTCGGCTCTGTCGGGCTCTGTCGGGCTCTGTCGGGCCCTCTCGGGCTCTGTCGGGCTCTACTGGGCCCTGTCGGGCCCTGTCGGGGCTCTGTCGGGCTCTATCGGGCTCTGTCGGGCTCTGTCGGGCTCTACTGGGCCCTGTTGGACTCTGTCGGGCTCTGTCGGGCTCTGTCGGGCTCTGACGGGTTCTGTCGGGCTCTGTCGGGCTCTACTGGGCCCTGTCGGGCCCTGTCGGGCCCTGTCGGGCTCTGTCGGGCTCTACTGGGCTCTACTGGGCTCTGTCGGGCTCTGTCGGGCTCTGTCGGGCTCTGTCGGGCCCTGTCGGGCTCTGTCGGGCTCTGTCGTGCCCTGTCGGGCTCTGTCGGGCCCTGTCGGGCCCTGTCGCGCCTGTCGGGCTCTGTCGGGCCTGTCGGGCCCTGTCGGGCTCTGTCGGGATCTGTCGGGCCCTCCCCGGGCTCTGTCGGGCCTGTCGGGCTCTGTCGGGCTCTACTGGGCCCTGTCGGGCCCTGTCGGCTCTGTCGGGCTCTGTCGGGCTCTGTCGGGCTCTACTGGGCTCTGTCGGGCCCTGTCGGGCCCTGTCGGGCTCTGTCGGGCTCTGTCGGGCCCTGTCGGGCCCCTGTCGGGCTCTGTTCGGAATCTGTCGGGCTCTACTGGGCCCTGTCGGGCCCTGTCGGACTCTGTCGGGCCCTGTCGGCTCTGTCGGGCTCTGTCGGGCCCTGTCGGGCTCTGTCGGGCTCTGTCGGGCTCTGTCGGGCTCTGTCGGGCTCTACTGGGCCCTGTCGGGCTCTGTCGGGCTCTGTCGGGCTCTACTGGGCCCTGTCGGGCTCTGTCGGGCTCTGTCGGGCCCTGTCGGTCCCTGTCGGGCTCTGTCAGGCTCTGTCGGGCTCTGTCGGGCTCGACAGGGCCCTGTCAGGCCCTGTCGGGCCCTGTCGGGCTCTACTGGTCTCTACTGGGCTCTGTCGGGCTCTGTCGGGCCTACTGGGCCCTGTCGGGCCCTGTCGGGCCCTGTCGGGCTCTGTCGGGCCCTGTCGGGCTCTGTCGGGCTCTACTGGGCTCTACTGGGCTCTGTCGGGCTCTGTCGTTCTCTACTAGGCCCTGTCGGACCCTGTCGGGCCCTGTCGGGCTCTGTCGGGCTCTGTCGGGTTCTGTCGGCTCTACTGGGCTCTGTCGGGCTCTGTCGGGCTCTGTCGGGCTCTGTCGGGCTCTACTGGGCCCTGTCGGGCCCTGTCGGGCTCTGTCGGGCCCTGTCGGGCTCTGTCGGGCTCTGTCGGGCTCTGTCGGGCTCTACTGGGCTCTGTTGGGCTCTGTCGGGCTCTGTCGGGCTCTGTCGGGCTCTGTCGGGCTCTACTGGGCCCTGTCGGGCTCTGTCGGGCTCTGTCGGGCCCTGTCGGGCTCTGTCGGGCCCTGTCGGGCCCTGTCGGGCTCTGTCGGGCTCTGTCGGGCTCTGTCGGGCTCTACTGGGCCCTGTCGGGCCCTGTCGGGCTCTGTCGGGCTCTGTCGGGCTCTACTGGGCCCTGTCGGGCTCTGTCGGGCTCTGTCGGGCCCTGTCGGGCCCTGTCGGGCTCTGTCAGGCTCTGTCGGGCTCTGTCGGGCTCTACTGGGCCCTGTCGGGCCCTGTCGGGCCCTGTCGGGCTCTACTGGGCTCTAGTGGGCTCTGTCGGGCTCTTTCGGGCTCTACTGGGCCCTGTCGGGCCCTGTCGGGCCCTGTCGGGCCCTGTCGGGCTCTGTCGGGCCCTGTCGGGCCCTGTCGGGCTCTGTCGGGCTCTGTCGGGCTCTACTGGGCTCTACTGGGCTCTGTCGGGCTCTGTCGGGCTCTACTGGGCCCTGTCGGGCCCTGTCGGGCCCTGTCGGGCTCTGTCGGTCTCTACTGGGCTCTCTCGGGCTCTGTCGGGCCCTGTCGGGCCCTGTCGGGCCCTGTCGGGCTCTGTCGGGCCCTGTCGGGCCCTGTCGGGCTCTGTCGGGCCCTGTCGGGCCCTGTCGGGCTCTGTCGGGCTCTGTCGGGCTCTACTGGGCTCTACTGGGCTCCGTGAGGCTCTGTCGGGCTCTACTGGGCCCTGTCGGGTTCTGTCGGGCCCTGTCGGGCTCTGTCGGGCTCTGTCGGGCCCTGTCGGGCTCTGTCGGGCTCTGTCGGGCTCTGTCGGGCTCTACTGGGCTCTACTGGGCTCTGTCGGGCTCTGTCGGGCTCTACTGGGCCCTGTCGGGCTCTGTCGGGCTCTGTCGGGCCCTGTCGGGCTCTGTCGGGCCCTGTCGGGCTCTGTCGGGCTCTGTCGGGCTCTGTCGGGCCCTCTCGGCTCTGTCGGGCTCTACTGGGCCCTGTCGGGCCCTGTCGGGCTCTGTCGGGCTCTGTCGGGCCCTGTCGGGCTCTGTCGGGCTCTGTCGGGCTCTACTGGGCCCTGTCGTACTCTGTCGGGCTCTGTCGGGCTCTGTCGGGCTCTGACGGGTTCTGTCGGGCTCTGTCGGGCTCTGTCGGGCTCTACTGGCCCTGTCGGGCCCTGTCGGGCTCTGTCGGGCTCTGTCGCGCTCTGTCGGACCCTGTCGGGCTCTGTCGGGCTCTGTCAGGCTCTGTCGGGCTCTACTGGGCCCCGTCGGGCCCTGTCGGGCTCTGTCGGGCTCTGTCGGGCCCTGTCAGGCTCTGTCGGGCTCTGTCGGGCTCTACTGGGCCCTGTCGGGCCCTGTCGGGCTCTGTCGGGCCCTGTCGGGCCCTGTCGGGTTCTGTCGGGCTCTGTCGGGCCCTGTCGGGCCCTGTCGGGCTCTGTCGGGCTCTGTCGGGCCCTGTCGGGCTCTGTCGGGCTCTGTCGGGCTCTCTCGGGCTCTGTCGGGCTCTACTGGGCTCTGTCGGGCTCTGTCGGGCTCTGTCGGGCTCTACTGGGCCCTTTCGGGCTCTGTCAGGCTCTGTCGGGCCCTGTCGGGCTCTGTCGGGCCCTGTCGGGCTCTGTCGGGCTCTGTCGGGCTCTGTCGGGCTCTACTGGGCCCTGTCGGGCTCTGTCGGGCTCTGTCGGGCTCTACTGGGCCCTGTCGGGCCCTGTCGGGCTCTGTCGGGCTCTGTCGGGCTCTGTCGGGCTCAACTGGTCTCTGTCGGGCTCTGTCGGGCTCTACTGGGCCCTGTCGGGCTCTGTCGGGCTCTGTCGGGCTCTGTGGGGCCCTGTCGGGCCCTGTCGGGCTCTGTCGGGCCCTGTCGGGCCCTGTCGGGCTCTGTCGGGCTCTGTCGGGCCCTGTCGGGCTCTGTCGGGCTCTGTCGGGCTCTGTCGGGCTCTACTGGGCCCTGTCGGGCCTGTCGGGCCCTGTCGGGCTCTGTCGGGCTCTGTCGGGCTCTACTGGGCTCTGTCGGGCCCTGTCGGGCTCTGTCGGGCTCTGTCGGGCCCTGTCGGGCCCTGTCGGGCTCTCTCGGGCTCTGTCGGGCTCTACTGGGCCCTGTCCGGGCTCTGTCGGGCTCTGTCGGGCCCTGTCGGGCCCTGTCGGGCTCTGTCGGGCCCTGTCGGGCCCTGTCGGGCTCTGTCGGGCTCTGTCGGGCTCTGTCGGGCTCTACTGGGCCCTGTCGGGCTCTGTCGGGCTCTGTCGGGCTCTACTGGGCTCTGTCGGGCTCTGTCGGGCTCTGTCGGGCCCTGTCGGGCCCTGTCGGGCTCTGTCAGGCTCTGTCGGGCCCTGTCGGGCTCTACTGGGCTCTACTGGGCTCCGTGAGGCTCTGTCGGGCTCTACTGGGCCCTGTCGGGTTCTGTCGGGCCCTGTCGGGCTCTGTCGGGCTCTGTCGGGCCCTGTCGGGCTCTGTCGGGCTCTGTCGGGCTCTGTCGGGCTCTACTGGGCTCTACTGGGCTCTGTCGGGCTCTGTCGGGCTCTACTGGGCCCTGTCGGGCTCTGTCGGGCTCTGTCGGGCCCTGTCGGGCTCTGTCGGGCCCTGTCGGGCTCTGTCGGGCTCTGTCGGGCTCTGTCGGGCCCTCTCGGCTCTGTCGGGCTCTACTGGGCCCTGTCGGGCCCTGTCGGGCTCTGTCGGGCTCTGTCGGGCCCTGTCGGGCTCTGTCGGGCTCTGTCGGGCTCTGTCGGGCTCTGTCGGGCTCTACTGGGCCCTGTCGTACTCTGTCGGGCTCTGTCGGGCTCTGTCGGGCTCTGACGGGTTCTGTCGGGCTCTGTCGGGCTCTGTCGGGCTCTACTGGCCCTGTCGGGCCCTGTCGGGCTCTGTCGGGCTCTGTCGCGCTCTGTCGGACCCTGTCGGGCTCTGTCGGGCTCTGTCAGGCTCTGTCGGGCTCTACTGGGCCCCGTCGGGCCCTGTCGGGCTCTGTCGGGCTCTGTCGGGCCCTGTCAGGCTCTGTCGGGCTCTGTCGGGCTCTACTGGGCCCTGTCGGGCCCTGTCGGGCTCTGTCGGGCCCTGTCGGGCCCTGTCGGGTTCTGTCGGGCTCTGTCGGGCCCTGTCGGGCCCTGTCGGGCTCTGTCGGGCTCTGTCGGGCCCTGTCGGGCTCTGTCGGGCTCTGTCGGGCTCTCTCGGGCTCTGTCGGGCTCTACTGGGCTCTGTCGGGCTCTGTCGGGCTCTGTCGGGCTCTACTGGGCCCTTTCGGGCTCTGTCAGGCTCTGTCGGGCCCTGTCGGGCTCTGTCGGGCCCTGTCGGGCTCTGTCGGGCTCTGTCGGGCTCTGTCGGGCTCTACTGGGCCCTGTCGGGCTCTGTCGGGCTCTGTCGGGCTCTACTGGGCCCTGTCGGGCCCTGTCGGGCTCTGTCGGGCTCTGTCGGGCTCTGTCGGGCTCAACTGGTCTCTGTCGGGCTCTGTCGGGCTCTGTCGGGCTCTGTCGGGCTCTACTGGGCTCTGCTGGGCTCTGTCGGGCTCTGTCGGTCTCTACTGGGCCCTGTCGGGCTCTGTCGGGCTCTGTTGGGCCCTGTCGGGCTCTGTCGGGCTCTGTCGGGCTCTACTGGGCTCTGTCGGGCCCTGTCGAGCTCTGTCGGGCTCTGTCGGGCCCTGTCGGGCCCTGTCGGGCTCTGTCGGGCTCTGTCGGGCTCTACTGGGCCCTGTCGGGCTCTGTCGGGCTCTGTCGGGCTCTGTCGGGCCCTGTCGGGCTCTGTCGGGCTCTGTCGGGCCCTGTCGGGCCCTGTCGGGCCCTGTCGGGCTCTGTCGGGCTCTACTGGGCCCTGTCGGGCTCTACTGGGCCCTGTCGGGCTCTGTCGGGATCTGTCGGGCCCTGTCGGGCTCTGTCGGGCTCTGTCGGGCCCTGTCGGGCCCTGTCGGGCTCTGTCGGGCCCTGTCGGGCTCTGTCGGGCTCTGTCGGGCTCTGTCGGGCTCTACTGGTCTCTGTCGGGCTCTGTCGGGCTCTGTCGGGCCCTCTCGGGCTCTGTCGGGCTCTACTGGGCTCTGTCGGGCTCTGTCGGGCTCTGTCGGGCCCTGTCGGGCTCTGTCGGGCTCTGTCGGGCTCTCTCGGGCTCTACTGGGCCCTGTCGGGCCCTGTCGGGCTCTGTCGGGCTCTGTCGGGCTCTGTCGGGCCCTGTCGGGCTCTGTCGGGCTCTGTCGGGCCCTGTCGGGCTCTGTCGGGCTCTGTCGGGCTCTGTCGGGCTCTGTCGGGCCCTCTCGGGCTCTGTCGGGCTCTACTGGGCCCTGTCGGGCCCTGTCGGGCTCTGTCGGGCTCTATCGGGCTCTGTCGGGCTCTGTCGGGCTCTACTGGGCCCTGTTGGACTCTGTCGGGCTCTGTCGGGCTCTGTCGGGCTCTGACGGGTTCTGTCGGGCTCTGTCGGGCTCTACTGGGCCCTGTCGGGCCCTGTCGGGCCCTGTCGGGCTCTGTCGGGCTCTACTGGGCTCTACTGGGCTCTGTCGGGCTCTGTCGGGCTCTGTCGGGCTCTGTCGGGCCCTGTCGGGCTCTGTCGGGCTCTGTCGTGCCCTGTCGGGCTCTGTCGGGCCCTGTCGGGCCCTGTCGCGCCCTGTCGGGCTCTGTCGGGCCCTGTCGGGCCCTGTCGGGCTCTGTCGGGATCTGTCGGGCCCTGTCGGGCTCTGTCGGGCTCTGTCGGGCTCTGTCGGGCTCTACTGGGCCCTGTCGGGCCCTGTCGGGCTCTGTCGGGCTCTGTCGGGCTCTGTCGGGCTCTACTGGGCTCTGTCGGGCCCTGTCGGGCCCTGTCGGGCTCTGTCGGGCTCTGTCGGGCCCTGTCGGGCCCTGTCGGGCTCTGTCGGAATCTGTCGGGCTCTACTGGGCCCTGTCGGGCCCTGTCGGACTCTGTCGGGCCCTGTCGGGCTCTGTCGGGCTCTGTCGGGCCCTGTCGGGCTCTGTCGGGCTCTGTCGGGCTCTGTCGGGCTCTGTCGGGCTCTACTGGGCCCTGTCGGGCTCTGTCGGGCTCTGTCGGGCTCTACTGGGCCCTGTCGGGCTCTGTCGGGCTCTGTCGGGCCCTGTCGGTCCCTGTCGGGCTCTGTCAGGCTCTGTCGGGCTCTGTCGGGCTCGACAGGGCCCTGTCAGGCCCTGTCGGGCCCTGTCGGGCTCTACTGGTCTCTACTGGGCTCTGTCGGGCTCTGTCGGGCTCTACTGGGCCCTGTCGGGCCCTGTCGGGCCCTGTCGGGCTCTGTCGGGCCCTGTCGGGCTCTGTCGGGCTCTACTGGGCTCTACTGGGCTCTGTCGGGCTCTGTCGTTCTCTACTAGGCCCTGTCGGACCCTGTCGGGCCCTGTCGGGCTCTGTCGGGCTCTGTCGGGTTCTGTCGGGCTCTACTGGGCTCTGTCGGGCTCTGTCGGGCTCTGTCGGGCTCTGTCGGGCTCTACTGGGCCCTGTCGGGCCCTGTCGGGCTCTGTCGGGCCCTGTCGGGCTCTGTCGGGCTCTGTCGGGCTCTGTCGGGCTCTACTGGGCTCTGTTGGGCTCTGTCGGGCTCTGTCGGGCTCTGTCGGGCTCTGTCGGGCTCTACTGGGCCCTGTCGGGCTCTGTCGGGCTCTGTCGGGCCCTGTCGGGCTCTGTCGGGCCCTGTCGGGCCCTGTCGGGCTCTGTCGGGCTCTGTCGGGCTCTGTCGGGCTCTACTGGGCCCTGTCGGGCCCTGTCGGGCTCTGTCGGGCTCTGTCGGGCTCTACTGGGCCCTGTCGGGCTCTGTCGGGCTCTGTCGGGCCCTGTCGGGCCCTGTCGGGCTCTGTCAGGCTCTGTCGGGCTCTGTCGGGCTCTACTGGGCCCTGTCGGGCCCTGTCGGGCCCTGTCGGGCTCTACTGGGCTCTAGTGGGCTCTGTCGGGCTCTTTCGGGCTCTACTGGGCCCTGTCGGGCCCTGTCGGGCCCTGTCGGGCTCTGTCGGGCCCTGTCGGGCCCTGTCGGGCTCTGTCGGGCTCTGTCGGGCTCTACTGGGCTCTACTGGGCTCTGTCGGGCTCTGTCGGGCTCTACTGGGCCCTGTCGGGCCCTGTCGGGCCCTGTCGGGCTCTGTCGGTCTCTACTGGGCTCTCTCGGGCTCTGTCGGGCCCTGTCGGGCCCTGTCGGGCCCTGTCGGGCTCTGTCGGGCCCTGTCGGGCCCTGTCGGGCTCTGTCGGGCCCTGTCGGGCCCTGTCGGGCTCTGTCGGGCTCTGTCGGGCTCTACTGGGCTCTACTGGGCTCCGTGAGGCTCTGTCGGGCTCTACTGGGCCCTGTCGGGTTCTGTCGGGCCCTGTCGGGCTCTGTCGGGCTCTGTCGGGCCCTGTCGGGCTCTGTCGGGCTCTGTCGGGCTCTGTCGGGCTCTACTGGGCTCTACTGGGCTCTGTCGGGCTCTGTCGGGCTCTACTGGGCCCTGTCGGGCTCTGTCGGGCTCTGTCGGGCCCTGTCGGGCTCTGTCGGGCCCTGTCGGGCTCTGTCGGGCTCTGTCGGGCTCTGTCGGGCCCTCTCGGCTCTGTCGGGCTCTACTGGGCCCTGTCGGGCCCTGTCGGGCTCTGTCGGGCTCTGTCGGGCCCTGTCGGGCTCTGTCGGGCTCTGTCGGGCTCTGTCGGGCTCTGTCGGGCTCTACTGGGCCCTGTCGTACTCTGTCGGGCTCTGTCGGGCTCTGTCGGGCTCTGACGGGTTCTGTCGGGCTCTGTCGGGCTCTGTCGGGCTCTACTGGCCCTGTCGGGCCCTGTCGGGCTCTGTCGGGCTCTGTCGCGCTCTGTCGGACCCTGTCGGGCTCTGTCGGGCTCTGTCAGGCTCTGTCGGGCTCTACTGGGCCCCGTCGGGCCCTGTCGGGCTCTGTCGGGCTCTGTCGGGCCCTGTCAGGCTCTGTCGGGCTCTGTCGGGCTCTACTGGGTCCTGTCGGGCCCTGTCGGGCTCTGTCGGGCCCTGTCGGGCCCTGTCGGGTTCTGTCGGGCTCTGTCGGGCCCTGTCGGGCCCTGTCGGGCTCTGTCGGGCTCTGTCGGGCCCTGTCGGGCTCTGTCGGGCTCTGTCGGGCTCTCTCGGGCTCTGTCGGGCTCTACTGGGCTCTGTCGGGCTCTGTCGGGCTCTGTCGGGCTCTACTGGGCCCTTTCGGGCTCTGTCAGGCTCTGTCGGGCCCTGTCGGGCTCTGTCGGGCCCTGTCGGGCTCTGTCGGGCTCTGTCGGGCTCTGTCGGGCTCTACTGGGCCCTGTCGGGCTCTGTCGGGCTCTGTCGGGCTCTACTGGGCCCTGTCGGGCCCTGTCGGGCTCTGTCGGGCTCTGTCGGGCTCTGTCGGGCTCAACTGGTCTCTGTCGGGCTCTGTCGGGCTCTACTGGGCCCTGTCGGGCTCTGTCGGGCTCTGTCGGGCTCTACTGGGCCCTGTCGGGCCCTGTCGGGCTCTGTCGGGCTCTGTCGGGCTCTGTCGGGCTCTACTGGGCTCTACTGGGCTCTGTCGGGCTCTGTCGGTCTCTACTGGGCCCTGTCGGGCTCTGTCGGGCTCTGTTGGGCCCTGTCGGGCTCTGTCGGGCTCTGTCGGGCTCTACTGGGCTCTGTCGGGCCCTGTCGAGCTCTGTCGGGCTCTGTCGGGCCCTGTCGGGCCCTGTCGGGCTCTGTCGGGCTCTGTCGGGCTCTACTGGGCCCTGTCGGGCTCTGTCGGGCTCTGTCGGGCTCTGTCGGGCCCTGTCGGGCTCTGTCGGGCTCTGTCGGGCCCTGTCGGGCCCTGTCGGGCCCTGTCGGGCTCTGTCGGGCTCTACTGGGCCCTGTCGGGCTCTACTGGGCCCTGTCGGGCTCTACTGGGCCCTGTCGGGCTCTGTCGGGCTCTGTCGGGCCCTGTCGGGCTCTGTCGGGCTCTGTCGGGCCCTGTCGGGCCCTGTCGGGCTCTGTCGGGCCCTGTCGGGCTCTGTCGGGCTCTGTCGGGCTCTGTCGGGCTCTACTGGTCTCTGTCGGGCTCTGTCGGGCTCTGTCGGGCCCTCTCGGGCTCTGTCGGGCTCTACTGGGCTCTGTCGGGCTCTGTCGGGCTCTGTCGGGCCCTGTCGGGCTCTGTCGGGCTCTGTCGGGCTCTCTCGGGCTCTACTGGGCCCTGTCGGGCCCTGTCGGGCTCTGTCGGGCTCTGTCGGGCTCTGTCGGGCCCTGTCGGGCTCTGTCGGGCTCTGTCGGGCCCTGTCGGGCTCTGTCGGGCTCTGTCGGGCTCTGTCGGGCTCTGTCGGGCCCTCTCGGGCTCTGTCGGGCTCTACTGGGCCCTGTCGGGCCCTGTCGGGCTCTGTCGGGCTCTATCGGGCTCTGTCGGGCTCTGTCGGGCTCTACTGGGCCCTGTTGGACTCTGTCGGGCTCTGTCGGGCTCTGTCGGGCTCTGACGGGTTCTGTCGGGCTCTGTCGGGCTCTTATGGGCCCTGTCGGGCCCTGTCGGGCCCTGTCGGGCTCTGTCGGGCTCTACTGGGCTCTACTGGGCTCTGTCGGGCTCTGTCGGGCTCTGTCGGGCCCTGTCGGGCTCTGTCGGGCTCTGTCGTGCCCTGTCGGGCTCTGTCGGGCCCTGTCGGGCCCTGTCGCGCCCTGTCGGGCTCTGTCGGGCCCTGTCGGGCCCTGTCGGGCTCTGTCGGGATCTGTCGGGCCCTGTCGGGCTCTGTCGGGCCCTGTCGGGCTCTGTCGGGCTCTACTGGGCTCTACTGGGCTCTGTCGGGCTCTGTCGGGCTCTGTCGGGCTCTGTCGGGCCCTGTCGGGCTCTGTCGGGCTCTGTCGTGCCCTGTCGGGCTCTGTTGGGCCCTGTCGGGCCCTGTCGCGCCCTGTCGGGCTCTGTCGGGCCCTGTCGGGCCCTGTCGGGCTCTGTCGGGCTCTGACGGGTTCTGTCGGGCTCTGTCGGGCTCTACTGGGCCCTGTCGGGCCCTGTCGGGCCCTGTCGGGCTCTGTCGGGCTCTACTGGGCTCTACTGGGCTCTGTCGGGCTCTGTCGGGCTCTGTCGGGCTCTGTCGGGCCCTGTCGGGCTCTGTCGGGCTCTGTCGTGCCCTGTCGGGCTCTGTCGGGCCCTGTCGGGCCCTGTCGCGTCCTGTCGGGCTCTGTCGGGCCCTGTCGGGCCCTGTCGGGCTCTGTCGGGATCTGTCGGGCCCTGTCGGGCTCTGTCGGGCTCTGTCGGGCTCTGTCGGGCTCTACTGGGCCCTGTCGGGCCCTGTCGGGCTCTGTCGGGCTCTGTCGGGCTCTGTCGGGCTCTACTGGGCTCTGTCGGGCCCTGTCGGGCCCTGTCGGGCTCTGTCGGGCTCTGTCGGGCCCTGTCGGGCCCTGTCGGGCTCTGTCGGAATCTGTCGGGCTCTACTGGGCCCTGTCGGGCCCTGTCGGACTCTGTCGGGCCCTGTCGGGCTCTGTCGGGCTCTGTCGGGCCCTGTCGGGCTCTGTCGGGCTCTGTCGGGCTCTGTCGGGCTCTGTCGGGCTCTACTGGGCCCTGTCGGGCTCTGTCGGGCTCTGTCGGGCTCTACTGGGCCCTGTCGGGCTCTGTCGGGCTCTGTCGGGCCCTGTCGGTCCCTGTCGGGCTCTGTCAGGCTCTGTCGGGCTCTGTCGGGCTCGACAGGGCCCTGTCAGGCCCTGTCGGGCCCTGTCGGGCTCTACTGGTCTCTACTGGGCTCTGTCGGGCTCTGTCGGGCTCTACTGGGCCCTGTCGGGCCCTGTCGGGCCCTGTCGGGCTCTGTCGGGCCCTGTCGGGCTCTGTCGGGCTCTACTGGGCTCTACTGGGCTCTGTCGGGCTCTGTCGTTCTCTACTAGGCCCTGTCGGACCCTGTCGGGCCCTGTCGGGCTCTGTCGGGCTCTGTCGGGTTCTGTCGGGCTCTACTGGGCTCTGTCGGGCTCTGTCGGGCTCTGTCGGGCTCTGTCGGGCTCTACTGGGCCCTGTCGGGCCCTGTCGGGCTCTGTCGGGCCCTGTCGGGCTCTGTCGGGCTCTGTCGGGCTCTGTCGGGCTCTACTGGGCTCTGTTGGGCTCTGTCGGGCTCTGTCGGGCTCTGTCGGGCTCTGTCGGGCTCTACTGGGCCCTGTCGGGCTCTGTCGGGTTCTGTCGGGCCCTGTCGGGCTCTGTCGGGCCCTGTCGGGCCCTGTCGGGCTCTGTCGGGCTCTGTCGGGCTCTGTCGGGCTCTACTGGGCCCTGTCGGGCCCTGTCGGGCTCTGTCGGGCTCTGTCGGGCTCTACTGGGCCCTGTCGGGCTCTGTCGGGCTCTGTCGGGCCCTGTCGGGCCCTGTCGGGCTCTGTCAGGCTCTGTCGGGCTCTGTCGGGCTCTACTGGGCCCTGTCGGGCCCTGTCGGGCCCTGTCGGGCTCTACTGGGCTCTAGTGGGCTCTGTCGGGCTCTTTCGGGCTCTACTGGGCCCTGTCGGGCCCTGTCGGGCCCTGTCGGGCCCTGTCGGGCTCTGTCGGGCCCTGTCGGGCCCTGTCGGGCTCTGTCGGGCTCTGTCGGGCTCGACTGGGCTCTACTGGGCTCTGTCGGGCTCTGTCGGGCTCTACTGGGCCCTGTCGGGCCCTGTCGGGCCCTGTCGGGCTCTGTCGGTCTCTACTGGGCTCTCTCGGGCTCTGTCGGGCCCTGTCGGGCCCTGTCGGGCCCTGTCGGGCTCTGTCGGGCCCTGTCGGGCCCTGTCGGGCTCTGTCGGGCCCTGTCGGGCCCTGTCGGGCTCTGTCGGGCTCTGTCGGGCTCTACTGGGCTCTACTGGGCTCCGTGAGGCTCTGTCGGGCTCTACTGGGCCCTGTCGGGTTCTGTCGGGCCCTGTCGGGCTCTGTCGGGCTCTGTCGGGCCCTGTCGGGCTCTGTCGGGCTCTGTCGGGCTCTGTCGGGCTCTACTGGGCTCTACTGGGCTCTGTCGGGCTCTGTCGGGCTCTACTGGGCCCTGTCGGGCTCTGTCGGGCTCTGTCGGGCCCTGTCGGGCTCTGTCGGGCCCTGTCGGGCTCTGTCGGGCTCTGTCGGGCTCTGTCGGGCCCTCTCGGCTCTGTCGGGCTCTACTGGGCCCTGTCGGGCCCTGTCGGGCTCTGTCGGGCTCTGTCGGGCCCTGTCGGGCTCTGTCGGGCTCTGTCGGGCTCTGTCGGGCTCTGTCGGGCTCTACTGGGCCCTGTCGTACTCTGTCGGGCTCTGTCGGGCTCTGTCGGGCTCTGACGGGTTCTGTCGGGCTCTGTCGGGCTCTGTCGGGCTCTACTGGCCCTGTCGGGCCCTGTCGGGCTCTGTCGGGCTCTGTCGCGCTCTGTCGGACCCTGTCGGGCTCTGTCGGGCTCTGTCAGGCTCTGTCGGGCTCTACTGGGCCCCGTCGGGCCCTGTCGGGCTCTGTCGGGCTCTGTCGGGCCCTGTCAGGCTCTGTCGGGCTCTGTCGGGCTCTACTGGGTCCTGTCGGGCCCTGTCGGGCTCTGTCGGGCCCTGTCGGGCCCTGTCGGGTTCTGTCGGGCTCTGTCGGGCCCTGTCGGGCCCTGTCGGGCTCTGTCGGGCTCTGTCGGGCCCTGTCGGGCTCTGTCGGGCTCTGTCGGGCTCTCTCGGGCTCTGTCGGGCTCTACTGGGCTCTGTCGGGCTCTGTCGGGCTCTGTCGGGCTCTACTGGGCCCTTTCGGGCTCTGTCAGGCTCTGTCGGGCCCTGTCGGGCTCTGTCGGGCCCTGTCGGGCTCTGTCGGGCTCTGTCGGGCTCTGTCGGGCTCTACTGGGCCCTGTCGGGCTCTGTCGGGCTCTGTCGGGCTCTACTGGGCCCTGTCGGGCCCTGTCGGGCTCTGTCGGGCTCTGTCGGGCTCTGTCGGGCTCAACTGGTCTCTGTCGGGCTCTGTCGGGCTCTACTGGGCCCTGTCGGGCTCTGTCGGGCTCTGTCGGGCTCTACTGGGCCCTGTCGGGCCCTGTCGGGCTCTGTCGGGCTCTGTCGGGCTCTGTCGGGCTCTACTGGGCTCTACTGGGCTCTGTCGGGCTCTGTCGGTCTCTACTGGGCCCTGTCGGGCTCTGTCGGGCTCTGTTGGGCCCTGTCGGGCTCTGTCGGGCTCTGTCGGGCTCTACTGGGCTCTGTCGGGCCCTGTCGAGCTCTGTCGGGCTCTGTCGGGCCCTGTCGGGCCCTGTCGGGCTCTGTCGGGCTCTGTCGGGCTCTACTGGGCCCTGTCGGGCTCTGTCGGGCTCTGTCGGGCTCTGTCGGGCCCTGTCGGGCTCTGTCGGGCTCTGTCGGGCCCTGTCGGGCCCTGTCGGGCCCTGTCGGGCTCTGTCGGGCTCTACTGGGCCCTGTCGGGCTCTACTGGGCCCTGTCGGGCTCTACTGGGCCCTGTCGGGCTCTGTCGGGCTCTGTCGGGCCCTGTCGGGCTCTGTCGGGCTCTGTCGGGCCCTGTCGGGCCCTGTCGGGCTCTGTCGGGCCCTGTCGGGCTCTGTCGGGCTCTGTCGGGCTCTGTCGGGCTCTACTGGTCTCTGTCGGGCTCTGTCGGGCTCTGTCGGGCCCTCTCGGGCTCTGTCGGGCTCTACTGGGCTCTGTCGGGCTCTGTCGGGCTCTGTCGGGCCCTGTCGGGCTCTGTCGGGCTCTGTCGGGCTCTCTCGGGCTCTACTGGGCCCTGTCGGGCCCTGTCGGGCTCTGTCGGGCTCTGTCGGGCTCTGTCGGGCCCTGTCGGGCTCTGTCGGGCTCTGTCGGGCCCTGTCGGGCTCTGTCGGGCTCTGTCGGGCTCTGTCGGGCTCTGTCGGGCCCTCTCGGGCTCTGTCGGGCTCTACTGGGCCCTGTCGGGCCCTGTCGGGCTCTGTCGGGCTCTATCGGGCTCTGTCGGGCTCTGTCGGGCTCTACTGGGCCCTGTTGGACTCTGTCGGGCTCTGTCGGGCTCTGTCGGGCTCTGACGGGTTCTGTCGGGCTCTGTCGGGCTCTTATGGGCCCTGTCGGGCCCTGTCGGGCCCTGTCGGGCTCTGTCGGGCTCTACTGGGCTCTACTGGGCTCTGTCGGGCTCTGTCGGGCTCTGTCGGGCTCTGTCGGGCCCTGTCGGGCTCTGTCGGGCTCTGTCGTGCCCTGTCGGGCTCTGTCGGGCCCTGTCGGGCCCTGTCGCGCCCTGTCGGGCTCTGTCGGGCCCTGTCGGGCCCTGTCGGGCTCTGTCGGGATCTGTCGGGCCCTGTCGGGCTCTGTCGGGCTCTGTCGGGCTCTGTCGGGCTCTACTGGGCCCTGTCGGGCCCTGTCGGGCTCTGTCGGGCTCTGTCGGGCTCTGTCGGGCGCTACTGGGCTCTGTCGGGCCCTGTCGGGCCCTGTCGGGCTCTGTCGGGCTCTGTCGGGCCCTGTCGGGCCCTGTCGGGCTCTGTCGGAATCTGTCGGGCTCTACTGGGCCCTGTCGGGCCCTGTCGGACTCTGTCGGGCCCTGTCGGGCTCTGTCGGGCTCTGTCGGGCCCTGTCGGGCTCTGTCGGGCTCTGTCGGGCTCTGTCGGGCTCTACTGGGCCCTGTCGGGCTCTGTCGGGCTCTGTCGGGCTCTACTGGGCCCTGTCGGGCTCTGTCGGGCTCTGTCGGGCCCTGTCGGTCCCTGTCGGGCTCTGTCAGGCTCTGTCGGGCTCTGTCGGGCTCGACAGGGCCCTGTCAGGCCCTGTCGGGCCCTGTCGGGCTCTACTGGTCTCTACTGGGCTCTGTCGGGCTCTGTCGGGCTCTACTGGGCCCTGTCGGGCCCTGTCGGGCCCTGTCGGGCTCTGTCGGGCCCTGTCGGGCTCTGTCGGGCTCTACTGGGCTCTACTGGGCTCTGTCGGGCTCTGTCGTTCTCTACTAGGCCCTGTCGGACCCTGTCGGGCCCTGTCGGGCTCTGTCGGGCTCTGTCGGGTTCTGTCGGGCTCTACTGGGCTCTGTCGGGCTCTGTCGGGCTCTGTCGGGCTCTGTCGGGCTCTACTGGGCCCTGTCGGGCCCTGTCGGGCTCTGTCGGGCCCTGTCGGGCTCTGTCGGGCTCTGTCGGGCTCTGTCGGGCTCTACTGGGCTCTGTTGGGCTCTGTCGGGCTCTGTCGGGCTCTGTCGGGCTCTGTCGGGCTCTACTGGGCCCTGTCGGGCTCTGTCGGGCTCTGTCGGGCCCTGTCGGGCTCTGTCGGGCCCTGTCGGGCCCTGTCGGGCTCTGTCGGGCTCTGTCGGGCTCTGTCGGGCTCTACTGGGCCCTGTCGGGCCCTGTCGGGCTCTGTCGGGCTCTGTCGGGCTCTACTGGGCCCTGTCGGGCTCTGTCGGGCTCTGTCGGGCCCTGTCGGGCCCTGTCGGGCTCTGTCAGGCTCTGTCGGGCTCTGTCGGGCTCTACTGGGCCCTGTCGGGCCCTGTCGGGCCCTGTCGGGCTCTACTGGGCTCTAGTGGGCTCTGTCGGGCTCTTTCGGGCTCTACTGGGCCCTGTCGGGCCCTGTCGGGCCCTGTCGGGCTCTGTCGGGCCCTGTCGGGCCCTGTCGGGCTCTGTCGGGCCCTGTCGGGCCCTGTCGGGCTCTGTCGGGCTCTGTCGGGCTCTACTGGGCTCTACTGGGCTCTGTCGGGCTCTGTCGGGCTCTACTGGGCCCTGTCGGGCCCTGTCGGGCCCTGTCGGGCTCTGTCGGTCTCTACTGGGCTCTGTCGGGCTCTGTCGGGCTCTGTCGGGCTCTACTGGGCCCTGTCGGGCTCTGTCGGGCCCTGTCGGGCTCTGTCGGGCTCTGTCGGGCTCTGTCGGGCCCTGTCGGGCTCTGTCGGGCCCTGTCGGCCTCTGTCGGGCTCTGTCGGGCTCTGTCGGGCTCTACTGGGCTCTGTCGGGCCCTGTCGGGCCCTTTCGGGCCCTGTCGGGCTCTGTCCGGCTCTGTCGGGCTCTACTGGGCCCTGTCGGGCCCTGTCGGGCCCTGTCGGGCTCTGTCGGGCTCTGTCGGGCCCTGTCGGGCTCTGTCGGGCCCTGTCGGGCTCTGTCGGGCTCTGTCGGGCTCTCTCGGGCTCTGTCGGGCTCTACTGGGCTTTGTCGGACTCTGTCGGGCTCTGTCGGGCTCTGTCGGGCTCTACTGGGCCCTGTCGGGCTCTGTCAGGCCCTGTCGGGCCCTGTCGGGCTCTGTCGGGCTCTGTCGGGCCCTGTCGGGCCCTGTCGGGCTCTGTCGGGCTCTGTCGGGCTCTACTGGGCTCTGTCAGGCTCTACTGGGCTCTACTGGGCCCTGTCGGGCTCTGTCGGGCTCTGTCGGGCTCTACTGGGCTCTGTCGGTCCCTGTCGGGCTCTGTCGGGCTCTGTCGGGCCCTGTCGGGCTCTGTCGGGCTCTGTCGGGCTCTGTCGGGCTCTACTGGGCTCTGTCGGGCTCTGTCGGGCTCTGTCGGGCTCTGTCGGGCTCTACTTGGCCCTGTCGGGCCCTGTCGAGCTCTGTCGGGCTCTGTCGGGCTCTGTCGGGCTCAACTGGTCTCTGTCGGGCTCTGTCGGGTTCTGTCGGGCTCTGTCGGGCTCTGTCGGGCTCTACTGGGCCCTGTCGGGCTCTGTCGGGCTCTGTCGGGCTCTGTCGGGTTCTGTCGGGCTCTGTCGGGCTCTGTCGGGCTCTTATGGGCCCTGTCGGGCTCTGTCGGGCTCTGTCGGGCTCTACTCGACTCTGTCGGGCTCTGTCGGGTTCTGTCGGGCCCTGTCGGGCCCTGTCGGGCCCTGTCGGGCTCTGTCGGGCTCTGTCGGGCTCTGTCGGGCCCTGTCGGGCCCTGTCGGGTTCTGTCGGGCTCTGTCGGGCCCTGTCGGGCTCTGTCGGGCTCTGTCGGGCTCTGTCGGGCTCTACTGGTCTCTGTCGGGCTCTGTCGGGCTCTGTCGGGCTCTGTCGGGCTCTACTGGGCCCTGTCGGGCCCTGTCGGGCTCTGTCGGGCCCTGTCGGGCTCTGTCGGGCTCTGTCGGGCCCTGTCGGGCCCTGTCGGGCCCTGTCGGGCTCTGTCGGGCCCTGTCGGGCTCTGTCGGGCTCTACTGGGCCCTGTCGGGCTCTGTCGGGCTCTGTCGGGCTCTGTCGGGCCCTGTCGGGCTCTGTCGGGCTCTACTGGGCTCTGTCGGGCTCTGTCGGGCTCTGTCGGGCCCTGTCGGGCTCTGTCGGGCTCTGTCGGGCCCTGTCGGGCTCTACTGGGCCCTGTCGGGCGCTGTCGGGTTCTGTCGGGCTCTGTCGGGCTCTGTCGGGCCCTGTCGGTCTCTGTCGGGCTCTGTCGGGCTCTGTCGGGCTCTACGGGGCCCTGTCGGGTTCTGTCGGGCTCTGTCGGGCTCTGTCGGGCTCTACTGGGCCCTGTCGGGCCCTGTCGGGGTCTGTCGGGTTCTGTCGGGCTCTGTCGGGCCCTGTCGGGCTCTGTCGGGCTCTGTCGGGCCCTCTCGGGCTCTGTCGGGCTCTACTGGGCCCTGTCGGGCCCTGTCGGGCTCTGTCGGGCCCTGTCGGGCCCTGTCGGGCTCTGTCGGGCTCTGTCGGGCTCTGTCGGGCTCTACTGGGCCCTGTCGGACTCTGTCGGGCCCTGTCGGGCTCTGTCGGGCCCTGTCGGGCTCTGTCGGGCTCTGACGGGTTCTGTCGGGCTCTGTCGGGCTCTACTGGGCCCTGTCGGGCCCTGTCGGGCCCTGTCGGGCTCTGTCGGGCTCTGTCGGGCTCTGTCGGGCTCTACTGGGCTCTACTGGGTTCTGTCGGGCTCTGTCGGGTTCTGTCGGGCTCTGTCGGGCTCTGTCGGGCTCTGTCGGGCCCTGTCGGGCTCTGTCGGGCTCTGTCGGGCCCTGTCGGGCTCTGTCGGGCCCTGTCGGGCCCTGTCGGGCTCTGTCGGGCTCTGTCGGGCCCTGTCGGGCTCTGTCGGGCTCTGTCGGGCTCTGTCGGGCTCTACTGGGCCCTGTCGGGCTCTGTCGGGCTCTGTCGGGCCCTGTCGGGCCCTGTCGGGCTCTGTCGGGCTCTGTCGGGCTCTACTGGGCCCTGTCGGGCCCTGTCGGGCTCTGTCGGGCTCTGTCGGGCTCTGTCGGGCCCTGTCGGGCTCTGTCGGGCTCTGTCGGGCCCTGTCGGGCCCTGTCGGGCTCTGTCGGGCTCTGTCGGGCTCTGTCGGGCTCTACTGGGCCCTGTCGGGCTCTGTCGGGCTCTGTCGGGCTCTACTGGGCCCTGTCGGGCTCTGTCGGGCTCTGTCGGGCCCTGTCGGTGCCTGTCGGGCTCTGTCGGGCTCTGTCGGGCTCTGTCGGGCTCTGTCGGGCTCTGTCGGGCTCTACTGGGCCCTGTCGGGCTCTGTCGGGCTCTGTCGGGCCCTGTCGGGCCCTGTCGGGCCCTGTCAGGCTCTGTCTTGCTCTGTCGGGCTCTACTGGGCCCTGTCGGGCCCTGTCGGGCCCTGTCGGGCTCTACTGGGCTCTACTGGGCTCTGTCGGGCTCTACTGGGCTCTGTCGGGCTCTTTCGGGCTCTACTGGGCCCTGTCGGGCCCTGTCGGGTTCTGTCGGGCTCTGTCGGGCTCTGTCGGGCTCTGTCGGGCTCTACTGGGCTCTACAGGGCTCTGTCGGGCTCTGTCGGGCTCTACTGGGCCCTGTCGGTCCCTGTCGGGCCCTGTCGGGCTCTGTCGGGCTCTACTGGGCTCTGTCGGGCTCTGTCGGGCTCTGTCGGGCTCTACTGGGCTCTGTCGGGCTCTGTCGGGCTCTGTCGGGCTCTGTCGGGCTCTACTGGGCCCTGTCGGGCTCTGTCGGGCTCTGTCGGGCCCTGTCGGGCTCTGTCGGGCCCTGTCGGGCTCTGTCGGGCTCTGTCGGGCTCTACTGGGCTCTGTCGGGCTCTGTCGGGCTCTATCGGGCTCTGTCGGGCTCTACTGGGCCCTGTCGGGCTCTGTCGGGCTCTGTCGGGCTCTGTCGGGCCCTGTCGGGCTCTGTCGGTCTCTGTCGGGCCCTGTCGGGCTCTGTCGGGCTCTGTCGGGCTCTACTGGGCCCTGTCGGGCTCTGTCGGGCTCTGTCAGGCCCTGTCGGGCTCTGTCGGGCTCTACTGGGCCCTGTCGGGCTCTGTCGGGCTGTGTCGGGCTCTGTCGGGCTCTGTCGGGCCCTGTCGGGCTCTGTCGGGCCCTGTCGGGCTCTGTCGGGCTCTGTCGGGCCCTCTCGTCTCTGTCGGGCTCTACTGGGCCCTGTCGGGCCCTGTCGGGCTCTGTCGGGCCCTGTCGGTCTCTGTCGGGCCCTGTCGGGCTCTGTCGGGCCCTGTCGGGCCCTGTCGGGCTCTGTCGGGCTCTACTGGGCCTTGTCGGGCTCTGTCGGGCTCTGTCGGGCTCTGTCGGGCTCTACTGGGCCCTGTCGGGCTCTGTCGGGCTCTGTCGGGCCCTGTCGGGCTCTGTCGGGCTCTACTGGGCCCTGTCGGGCCCTGTCGGGCCCTGTAGGGCTCTACTGGGCTCTACTGGGCTCTGTCGGGCACTTTCGGGCTCTACTGGGCCCTGTCGGGCCCTGTCGGGCTCTGTCGGGCTCTGTCGGGCCCTGTCGGGCTCTGTCGGGCTCTGTCGGGCTCTACTGGGCCCTGTCGGGCCCTGTCGGGCTCTGTCGGGCTCTGTCGGGCCCTGTCGGGCTCTGTCGGGCTCTGTCGGGCTCTGTCGGGCCCTGTCGGGCCCTGTCGGGCTCTGTCGGGCCCTGTCGGGCTCTGTCGGGCTCTGTCGGGCTCTCTCGGGCTCTGTCGGGCTCTACTGGGCTCTGTCGGGCTCTGTCGGGCTCTGTCGGGCTCTGTCGGGCTCTACTGGGCCCTGTCGGGCTCTGTCAGGCTCTGTCGGGCCCTGTCGGGCTCTGTCGGGCTCTGTTGGGCTCTGTCGGGCCCTGTCGGGCTCTGTCGGGCCCTGTCGGGCCCTGTCGGGCTCTGTCGGGCTCTGTCGGGCTCTGTCGGGCTCTACTGGGCTCTGTCGGGCTCTACTGGGCTCTACTGGGCCCTGTCGGGCTCTGTCGGGCTCTGTCGGGCTCTGTCGGGCTCTACTGGGCTCTGTCGGGCCCTGTCGGGCCCTGTCGGGCTCTGTCGGGCTCTGTCGGGCTCTATCGGGCTCTACTGGGCCCTGTCGGTCCCTGTAGGGCTCTGTCGGGCTCTGTCGGTCTCTACTGGGCTAAACTGGGCTCTGTCGGGCCCTGTCGGGCCCTCTCGGGCTCTGTCGGGCTCTACTGGGCCCTGTCGGGCCCTGTCGGTCTCTGTCGGGCTCTGTCGGGCTCTACTGGGCTCTGTCGGGCTCTACTGGGCTCTACTGGGCCCTGTCGGGCTCTCTCGGGCTCTGTCGGGCTCTACTGGGCCCTGTCGGGCTCTGTCGGGCTCTGTCGGGCTCTGTCGGGCCCTGTCGGGCCCTGTCGGGCTCTGTCGGGCCCTGTCGGGCCCTGTCGGGCTCTGTCGGGCTCTGTCGGGCTCTGTCGGGCTCTACTGGGCCCTGTCGGGCTCTGTCGGGCTCTGTCGGGCTCTACTGGGCTCTGTCGGGCTCTGTCGGGCTCTGTCGGGCCCTGTCGGGCCCTGTCGGGCTCTGTCAGGCTCTGTCGGGCCCTGTCGGGCTCTACTGGGCTCTACTGGGCTCCGTGAGGCTCTGTCGGGCTCTACTGGGCCCTGTCGGGTTCTGTCGGGCCCTGTCGGGCTCTGTCGGGCTCTGTCGGGCCCTGTCGGGCTCTGTCGGGCTCTGTCGGGCTCTGTCGGGCTCTACTGGGCTCTACTGGGCTCTGTCGGGCTCTGTCGGGCTCTACTGGGCTCTGTCGGGCCCTGTCGAGCTCTGTCGGGCCCTGTCGGGCCCTGTCGGGCCCTGTCGGGCTCTGTCAGGCTCTGTCGGGCTCTACTGGGCCCCGTCGGGCCCTGTCGGGCTCTGTCGGGCTCTGTCGGGCTCTGTCGGGCCCTGTCGGGCTCTGTCGGGCTCTGTCGGGCTCTACTGGGCCCTGTCGGGCCCTGTCGGGCTCTGTCGGGCCCTGTCGGGCCCTGTCGGGCTCTGTCGGGCTCTGTCGGGCCCTGTCGGGCTCTGTCGGGCTCTGTCGGGCCCTGTCGGGCTCTGTCGGGCTCTGTCGGGCTCTCTCGGGCTCTGTCGGGCTCTACTGGGCTCTGTCGGGCTCTGTCGGGCTCTGTCGGGCTCTACTGGGCCCTGTCGGGCTCTGTCAGGCTCTGTCGGGCCCTGTCGGACTCTGTCGGGCTCTGTCGGGCCCTGTCGGGCTCTGTCGGGCTCTGTCGGGCTCTGTCGGGCTCTACTGGGCTCTGTCGGGCTCTACTGGGCTCTACTGGGCCCTGTCGGGCTCTGTCGGGCTCTGTCGGCCTCTGTCGGGCTCTACTGGGCTCTGTCGGGCCCTGTCGGGCCCTGTCGGGCTCTGTCGGGCTCTGTCGGGCTCTGTCGGGCTCTGTCGGGCTCTACTGGGCCCTGTCGGGCTCTGTCGGGCTCTGTCGGGCTCTACTGGGCCCTGTCGGGCCCTGTCGGGCTCTGTCGGGCTCTGTCGGGCTCTGTCGGGCTCAACTGGTCTCTGTCGGGCTCTGTCGGGCTCTGTCGGGCTCTGTCGGGCTCTGTCGGGCTCTACTGGGCTCTACTGGGCTCTGTCGGGCTCTGTCGGTCTCTACTGGGCTCTGTCGGGCTCTGTCGGGCTCTGTCGGGCTCTACTGGGCTCTGTCGGGCTCTGTCGGTCTCTACTGGGCCCTGTCGGGCTCTGTCGGGCTCTGTCGGGCCCTGTCGGGCCCTGTCGGGCTCTGTCGGGCTCTACTGGGCCCTGTCGGGCTCTACTGGGCCCTGTCGGGCTCTACTGGGCCCTGTCGGGCTCTGTCGGGCTCTGTCGGGCTCTACTGGGCTCTACTGGGCTCTGTCGGGCTCTGTCGGGTTCTGTCGGGCGCTGTCGGGCTCTGTCGTGCCCTGTCGGGCTCTGTCGGGCTCTGTCGGGCCCTGTCGGGCCCTGTCGGGCTCTGTCGGGCCCTGTCGGGCTCTGTCGGGCTCTGTCGGGCTCTGTCGGGCTCTACTGGGCCCTGTCGGGCTCTGTCGGGCTCTGTCGGGCTCTACTGGGCCCTGTCGGGCCCTGTCGGGCCCTGTCGGGCTCTGTCGGGCTCTGTCGGGCTCTACTGGGCTCTGTCGGGCCCTGTCGGGCTCTGTCGGGCTCTGTCGGGCCCTGTCGGGCCCTGTCGGGCTCTGTCGGGCTCTGTCGGGCTCTACTGGGCCCTGTCGGGCTCTGTCGGGCTCTGTCGGGCCCTGTCGGGCTCTGTCGGGCCCTGTCGGGCCCTGTCGGGCTCTGTCGGGCTCTGTCGAGCTCTGTCGGGCTCAACTGGTCTCTGTCGGGCTCTGTCGGGTTCTGTCGGGCTCTGTCGGGCTCTGTCGGGCTCTACTGGGCTCTACTGGGCTCTGTCGGGCTCTGTCGGTCTCTACTGGGCCCTGTCGGGCTCTGTCGGGCTCTGTCGGGCCCTGTCGGGCTCTGTCGGGCTCTGTCGGGTTCTGTCGGGTTCTGTCGGGCTCTGTCGGGCTCTGTCGGGCCCTGTCGGGCTCTTCTGGGCTCTGTCGGGCCCTGTCGGGCTCTGTCGGGCTCTGTCGGGCTCTGTCGGGCTCTACCGGGCCCTGTCGGGCCCTGTCGGGCCCTGTCGGGCTCTGTCGGGCTCTGTCGGGCTCTACTGGACTCTGTCGGGCTCTGTCGGGTTCTGTCGGGCTCTGTCGGGCTCTGTCGGGCTCTACTGGGCCCTGTCGGGCCCTGTCGGGCCCTGTCGGGCTCTGTCGGGCCCTGTCGGGCCCTGTCGGGCTCTGTTGGGCTCTGTCGGGCCCTGTCGGGCTCTGTCGGGCGCTGTCGGGCTCTGTCGGGCTCTGTCGGGCCCTGTCGGGCCCTGTCGGGCTCTGTCGGGCCCTGTCGGGCTCTGTCGGGCTCTGTCGGGCTCTGTCGGGCTCTACTGGTCTCTGTCGGGCTCTGTCGGGTTCTGTCGGGCTCTGTCGGGCTCTGTCGGGCTCTACTGGGCCCTGTCGGGCTCTGTCGGGCTCTGTCGGGCCCTGTCGGGCTCTGTCGGGCTCTGTCGGGCTCTGTCGGGCCCTGTCGGGCTCTGTCGGGCCCTGTCGGGCCCTGTCGGGCTCTGTCGGGCCCTGTCGGGCCCTGTCGGGCTCTGTCGGGCTCTGTCGGGCTCTGTCGGGCTCTGTCGGGCTCTACTGGGCTCTGTCGGGCCCTGTCGGGCTCTGTCGGGCCCTGTCGGGCTCTGTCGGGATCTGTCGGGCCCTGTCGGGCTCTACTGGGCCCTGTCGGGCGCTGTCGGGTTCTGTCGGGCTCTGTCGGGCCCTGTCGGGCCCTGTCGGGCTCTGTCGGGCTCTGTCGGGCTCTACTGGGCCCTGTCGGGTTCTGTCGGGCTCTGTCGGGCTCTGTCGGGCTCTACTGGGCCCTGTCGGGCTCTGTCGGGCCCTGTCGGGCCCTGTCGGGCTCTGTCGGGCTCTGTCGGGCTCTGTCGGGCTCTGTCGGGCCCTCTCGGGCTCTGTCGGGCTCTACTGGGCCCTGTCGGACCCTGTCGGGCTCTGTCGGGCTCTGTCGGGCCCTGTCGGGCTCTGTCGGGCTCTGTCGGGCTCTGTCGGGCTCTACTGGGCCCTGTCGGACTCTGTCGGGCTCTGTCGGGCTCTGTCGGGCTCTGTCGGGCTCTGACGGGTTCTGTCGGGCTCTGTCGGGCTCTACTGGGCCCTTTCGGGCCCTGTCGGGCCCTGTCGGGCTCTGTCGGGCTCTGTCGGGCTCTCTCGAGCTCTACTGGGCTCTACTGGGCTCTGTCGGGCTCTGTCGGGTTCTGTCGGGCTCTGTCGGGCTCTGTCGTGCCCTGTCGGGCTCTGTCAAGCTCTGTCGGGCTCTGTCGGGTTCTGTCGGGCTCTGTCGGGCTCTGTCGGGCTCTGTCGGGCTCTTCTGGGCTCTGTCGGGCCCTGTCGGGCTCTGTCGGGCTCTGTCGGGCTCTGTCGGGCTCTACTGGGCCCTGTCGGGCCCTGTCGGGCCCTGTCGGGCTCTGTCGGGCTCTGTCGGGCTCTGTCGGGCTCTAATGGACTCTGTCGGGCTCTGTCGGGTTCTGTCGGGCTCTGTCGGGCTCTGTCGGGCTCTGTCGGGCTCTGTCGGGCTCTACTGGGCCCTGTCGGGCTCTGTCGGGCCCTGTCGGGCCCTGTCGGGCTCTGTCGGGCCCTGTCGGGCCCTCTCGGGCTCTGTTGGGCTCTTTCGGGCCCTGTCGGGCTCTGTCGGGCCCTGTCGGGCTCTGTCGGGCTCTGTCGGGCTCTGTCGGGCCCTGTCGGGCCCTGTCGGGCTCTGTCGGGCCCTGTCGGGCTCTGTCGGGCTCTGTCGGGCTCTGTCGGGCTCTACTGGTTTCTGTCGGGCTCTGTCGGGCTCTGTCGGGCTCTGTCAGGCTCTGTCGGGCTCTACTGGGCCCTGTCGGGCTCTGTCGGGCTCTGTCGGGCCCTGTCGGGCTCTGTCGGGCTCTGTCGGGCTCTGTCGGGCCCTGTCGGGCTCTGTCGGGCCCTGTCGGGCCCTGTCGGGCTCTGTCGGGCTCTGTCGGGCTCTGTCGGGCTCTACTGGGCTCTGTCGGGCTCTGTCGGGCTCTGTCGGGCCCTGTCGGGCTCTACTGGGCCCTGTCGGGCGCTCTCGGGTTCTGTCGGGCTCTGTCGGGCCCTGTCGGGCCCTGTCGGGCTCTGTCGGGCTCTGTCGGGCTCTGTCGGGCTCTACTGGGCCCTGTCGGGTTCTGTCGGGCTCTGTCGGGCTCTGTCGGGCTCTACTGGGCCCTGTCGGGCTCTGTCGGGCCCTGTCGGGCCCTGTCGGGCTCTGTCGGGCTCTGTCGGGCTCTGTCGGGCTCTGTCGGGCCCTCTCGGGCTCTGTCGGGATCTACTGGGCCCTGTCGGACCCTGTCGGGCTCTGTCGGGCTCTGTCGGGCCCTGTCGGGCTCTGTCGGGCTCTGTCGGGCTCTGTCGGGCTCTACTGGGCCCTGTCGGACTCTGTCGGGCTCTGTCGGGCTCTGTCGGGCTCTGTCGGGCTCTGACGGGTTCTGTCGGGCTCTGTCGGGCTCTACTGGGCCCTGTCGGGCCCTGTCGGGCCCTGTCGGGCTCTGTCGGGCTCTGTCGGGCTCTGTCGGGCTCTACTGGGCTCTACTGGGCTCTGTCGGGCTCTGTCGGGTTCTGTCGGGCTCTGTCGGGCTCTGTCGTGCCCTGTCGGGCTCTGTCGGGCCCTGTCGGGCCCTGTCGGGCCCTGTCGGGCTCTGTCGGGCTCTGTCGGGCTCTGTCGGGCCCTGTCGGGCCCTGTCGGGCTCTGTCGGGCTCTGTCGGGCTCTGTCGGGCCCTGTCGGGCCCTGTCGGGCCCTGTCGGGCTCTGTCGGGCCCTGTCGGGCTCTGTCGGGCCCTGTCGGGCCCTGTCGGGCTCTGTCGGGCTCTGTCGGGCCCTGTCGGGCTCTGTCGGGCTCTGTCGGGCTCTGTCGGGCTCTACTGGGCCCTGTCGGGCTGTGTCGGGCCCTGTCGGGCTCTGTCGGGCTCTGTCGGGCTCTGTCGGGCTCTACTGGGCCCTGTCGGGCTCTGTCGGGCTCTGTCGGGCTCTACTGGGCCCTGTCGGGCTCTGTCGGGCTCTGTCGGGCCCTGTCGGTCCCTGTCGGGCTCTGTCAGGCTCTGTCGGGCCCTGTCGGGCTCTACTGGGCTCTACTGGGCTCTGTGAGGCTCTGTCGGGCTCTACTGGGCCCTGTCGGGTTCTGTCGGGCCCTGTCGGGCTCTGTCGGGCTCTGTCGGGCCCTGTCGGGCTCTGTCGGGCTCTGTCGGGCTCTGTCGGGCTCTACTGGGCTCTACTGGGCTCTGTCGGGCTCTGTCGGGCTCTACTGGGCCCTGTCGGGCTCTGTCGGGCTCTGTCGGGCCCTGTCGGGCCCTGTCGGGCTCTGTCGGGCTCTGTCGGGCTCTGTTGGGCTCTGTCGGGCCCTCTCGGCTCTGTCGGGCTCTACTGGGCCCTGTCGGGCCCTGTCGGGCTCTGTCGGGCTCTGTCGGGCCCTGTCGGGCTCTGTCGGGCTCTGTCGGGCTCTGTCGGGCTCTACTGGGCCCTGTCGGACTCTGTCGGGCTCTGTCGGGCTCTGTCGGGCTCTGACGGGTTCTGTCGGGCTCTGTCGGGCTCTGTCGGGCTCTACTGGCCCTGTCGGGCCCTGTCGGGCTCTGTCGGGCTCTGTCGGGCTCTGTCGGACCCTGTCGGGCTCTGTCGGGCTCTGTCAGGCTCTGTCGGGCTCTACTGGGCCCCGTCGGGCCCTGTCGGGCTCTGTCGGGCTCTGTCGGGCCCTGTCGGGCTCTGTCGGGCTCTGTCGGGCTCTACTGGGCCCTGTCGGGCCCTGTCGGGCTCTGTCGGGCCCTGTCGGGCCCTGTCGGGCTCTGTCGGGCTCTGTCGGGCCCTGTCGGGCCCTGTCGGGCTCTGTCGGGCTCTGTCGGGCCCTGTCGGGCTCTGTCGGGCTCTGTCGGGCTCTCTCGGGCTCTGTCGGGCTCTACTGGGCTCTGTCGGGCTCTGTCGGGCTCTGTCGGGCTCTACTGGGCCCTGTCGGGCTCTGTCAGGCTCTGTCGGGCCCTGTCGGGCTCTGTCGGGCTCTGTCGGGCTCTGTCGGGCCCTGTCGGGCTCTGTCGGGCTCTGTCGGGCTCTGTCGGGCTCTACTGGGCCCTGTCGGGCTCTGTCGGGCTCTGTCGGGCTCTACTGGGCCCTGTCGGGCCCTGTCGGGCTCTGTCGGGCTCTGTCGGGCTCTGTCGGGCTCAACTGGTCTCTGTCGGGCTCTGTCGGGCTCTGTCGGGCTCTGTCGGGCTCTGTCGGGCTCTACTGGGCTCTACTGGGCTCTGTCGGGCTCTGTCGGGCTCTACTGGGCCCTGTCGGGCTCTGTCGGGCTCTGTCGGGCCCTGTCGGGCCCTGTCGGGCTCTGTCGGGCTCTACTGGGCTCTGTCGGGCCCTGTCGAGCTCTGTCGGGCTCTGTCGGGCCCTGTCGGGCCCTGTCGGGCTCTGTCGGGCTCTGTCGGGCTCTACTGGGCCCTGTCGGGCTCTGTCGGGCTCTGTCGGGCTCTGTCGGGCCCTGTCGGGCTCTGTCGGGCTCTGTCGGGCTCTGTCGGGCCTGTCGGGCTCTGTCGGGCTCTGTCGGGCCCTGTCGGGCCCTGTCGGGCTCTGTCGGGCCCTGTCGGGCTCTGTCGGGCTCTGTCGGGCTCTGTCGGGCTCTACTGGTCTCTGTCGGGCTCTGTCGGGCTCTGTCGGGTTCTGTCGGGCCCTGTCGGGCTCTACTGGGCCCTGTCGGGCTCTGTCGGGCTCTGTCGGGCTCTACTGGGCTCTACTGGGCTCTGTCGGGCTCTGTCGGGTTCTGTCGGGCTCTGTCGGGCTCTGTCGTGCCCTGTCGGGCTCTGTCGGGCTCTGTCGGGCCCTGTCGGGCTCTGTCGGGCTCTGTCGGGCTCTGTCGGGCCCTGTCGGGCTCTGTCGGGCTCTGTCGGGCTCTACTGGGCCCTGTCGGGCTCTGTCGGGCCCTGTCGGGCTCTGTCGGGCCCTGTCGGGCTCTGTCGGGCTCTGTCGGGCTCTACTGGGCTCTGTCGGGCCCTGTCGGGCTCTGTCGGGCCCTGTCGGGCCCTGTCGGGCTCTGTCGGGCTCTGTCGGGCTCTACTGGGCCCTGTCGGGCTCTGTCGGGCTCTGTCGGGCCCTGTCGGGCCCTGTCGGGCCCTGTCGGGCTCTGTCAGGCTCTGTCGGGCTCTACTGGGCCCCGTCGGGGCCTGTCGGGCTCTGTCGGGCTCTGTCGGTCCCTGTCGGGCTCTGTCGGGCTCTGTCGGGCTCTACTGGGCCCTGTCGGGCCCTGTCGGGCTCTGTCGGGCCCTGTCGGGCCCTGTCGGGCTCTGTCGGGCTCTGTCGGGCCCTGTCGGGCCCTGTCGGGCTCTGTCGGGCTCTGTCGGGCCCTGTCGGGCTCTGTCGGGCTCTGTCGGGCTCTCTCGGGCTCTGTCGGGCTCTACTGGGCTCTGTCGGGCTCTGTCGGGCTCTGTCGGGCTCTACTGGGCCCTGTCGGGCTCTGTCGGGCTCTGTCGGGCCCTGTCGGGCTCTGTCGGGCTCTGTCGGGCCCTGTCGGGCCCTGTCGGGCTCTGTCGGGCTCTGTCGGGCTCTACTGGGCTCTGTCGGGCTCTACTGGGCTCTACTGGGCCCTGTCGGGCTCTGTCGGGCTCTGTCGGCCTCTGTCGGGCTCTACTGGGCTCTGTCGGGCCCTGTCGGGCCCTGTCGGGCTCTGTCGGGCTCTGTCGGGCCCTGTCGGGCTCTGTCGGGCTCTGTCGGGCTCTACTGGGCCCTGTCGGGCTCTGTCGGGCTCTGTCGGCCTCTACTGGGCCCTGTCGGGCCCTGTCGGGCTCTGTCGGGCTCTGTCGGGCTCTGTCGGGCTCAACTGGTCTCTGTCGGGCTCTGTCGGGCTCTGTCGGGCTCTGTCGGGCTCTGTCGGGCTCTGTCGGGCTCTACTGGGCTCTACTGGGCTCTGTCGGGCTCTGTCGGTCTCTACTGGGCCCTGTCGGGCTCTGTCGGGCTCTGTCGGGCCCTGTCGGGCTCTGTCGGGCTCTGTCGGGCTCTACTGGGCTCTGTCGGGCCCTGTCGAGCTCTGTCGGGCTCTGTCGGGCCCTGTCGGGCCCTGTCGGGCTCTGTCGGGCTCTGTCGGGCTCTACTGGGCCCTGTCGGGCTCTGTCGGGCTCTGTCGGGCTCTGTCGGGCCCTGTCGGGCTCTGTCGGGCTCTGTCGGGCCCTGTCGGGCCCTGTCGGGCCCTGTCGGGCTTTACTGGGCCCTGTCGGGCTCTACTGGGCCCTGTCGGGCTCTGTCGGGCTCTGTCGGGCTCTACTGGGCTCTACTGGGCTCTGTCGGGCTCTGTCGGGTTCTGTCGGGCTCTGTCGGGCTCTGTCGTGCCCTGTCGGGCTCTGTCGGGCTCTGTCGGGCCCTGTCGGGCCCTGTCGGGCTCTGTCGGGCCCTGTCGGGCCCTGTCGGGCTCTGTCGGGCTCTGTCGGGCCCTGTCGGGCTCTGTCGGGCTCTGTCGGGCTCTGTCGGGCTCTACTGGGCCCTGTTGGGCCCTGTCGAGCCCTGTCGGGCTCTGTCGGGCCCTGTCGGGCTCTGTCGGGCTCTGTCGGGCTCTACTGGGCTCTGTCGGGCCCTGTCGGGCTCTGTCGGGCTCTGTCGGGCCCTGTCGGGCCCTGTCGGGCTCTGTCGGGCTCTGTCGGGCTCTACTGGGCCCTGTCGGGCTCTGTCGGGCTCTGTCGGGCCCTGTCGGGCTCTGTCGGGCCCTGTCGGGCCCTGTCGGGCTCTGTCGGGCTCTGTCGGGCTCTGTCGGGCTCAACTGGTCTCTGTCGGGCTCTGTCGGGTTCTGTCGGGCTCTGTCGGGCTCTGTCGGGCTCTGTCGGGCTCTACTGGGCTCTACTGGGCTCTGTCGGGCTCTGTCGGTCTCTACTGGGCCCTGTCGGGCTCTGTCGGGCTCTGTCGGGCCCTGTCGGGCTCTGTCGGGCTCTGTCGGGTTCTGTCGGGCTCTGTCGGGCTCTGTCGGGCTCTGTCGGGCTCTTCTGGGCTCTGTCGGGCCCTGTCGGGCTCTGTCGGGCTCTGTCGGGCTCTGTCGGGCTCTACTGGGCCCTGTCGGGCCCTGTCGGGCCCTGTCGGGCTCTGTCGGGCTCTGTCGGGCTCTGTCGGGCTCTACTGGACTCTGTCGGGCTCTGTCGGGTTCTGTCGGGCTCTGTCGGGCTCTGTCGGGCTCTGTCGGGCTCTACTGGGCCCTGTCGGGCTCTGTCGGGCCCTGTCGGGCCCTGTCGGGCTCTGTCGGGCCCTGTCGGGCCCTGTCGGGCTCTGTTGGGCTCTGTCGGGCCCTGTCGGGCTCTGTCAGGCCCTGTCGGGCCCTGTCGGGCTCTGTCGGGCTCTGTCGGGTTCTGTCGGGCCCTGTCGGGCCCTGTCGGGCTCTGTCGGGCCCTGTCGGGCTCTGTCGGGCTCTGTCGGGCTCTGTCGGGCTCTACTGGTCTCTGTCGGGCTCTGTCGGGCTCTGTCGGGCTCTGTCGGGCTCTACTGGGCCCTGTCGGGCTCTGTCGGGCTCTGTCGGGCCCTGTCGGGCTCTGTCGGGCCCTGTCGGGCCCTGTCGGGCTCTGTCGGGCTCTGTCGGGCTCTGTCGGGCTCTGTCGGGCTCTGTCGGGTTCTACTGGGCTCTGTCGGGCTCTGTCGGGCTCTGTCGGGCCCTGTCGGGCTCTGTCGGGATCTGTCGGGCCCTGTCGGGCTCTACTGGGCCCTGTCGGGCGCTGTCGGGTTCTGTCGGGCTCTGTCGGGCCCTGTCGGGCCCTGTCGGGCTCTGTCGGGCTCTGTCGGGCTCTACTGGGCCCTGTCGGGTTCTGTCGGGCTCTGTCGGGCTCTGTCGGGCTCTACTGGGCCCTGTCGGGCTCTGTCGGGCCCTGTCGGGCCCTGTCGGACCCTGTCGGGTTCTGTCGGGCTCTGTCGGGCCCTGTCGGGCTCTGTCGGGCTCTGTCGGGCTCTGTCGGGCTCTACTGGGCCCTGTCGGACTCTGTCGGGCTCTGTCGGGCTCTGTCGGCCTCTGTCGGGCTCTGACGGGTTCTGTCGGGCTCTGTCGGGCTCTACTGGGCCCTGTCGGGCTCTGTCGGGCTCTGTCGGGCTCTGTCGGGCCCTGTCGGGCTCTGTCGGGCTCTGTCGGGCTCTGTCGGGCTCTACTGGGCCCTGTCGGGCCCTGTCGGGCCCTGTCGGGCTCTGTCGGGCTCTGTCGGGCTCTGTCGGGCTCTACTGGACTCTGTCGGGCTCTGTCGGGCTCTACTGGGCTCTACTGGGCTCTGTCGGGCTCTGTCGGGCTCTGTCGGGTTCTGTCGGGCTCTGTCGGGCTCTGTCGTGCCCTGTCGGGCTCTGTCGGGCCCTGTCGGGCTCTGTCGGGCTCTGTGGGGTTCTGTCGGGCTCTGTCGGGCTCTGTCGGGCTCTACTGGGCCCTGTCGGGCCCTGTCGGGCCCTGTCGGGCTCTGTCGGGCTCTGTCGGGCTCTGTCGGGCTCTACTGGACTCTGTCGGGCTCTGTCGGGTTCTGTCGGGCTCTGTCGGGCTCTGTCGGGCTCTGTCGGGCTCTACTGGGCCCTGTCGGGCTCTGTCGGGCCCTGTCGTGCCCTGTCGGGCTCTGTCGGGCCCTGTCGGGCCCTGTCGGGCTCTGTTGGGCTCTGTCGGGCCCTGTCGGGCTCTGTCGGGCCCTGTCGGGCCCTGTCGGGCTCTGTCGGGCTCTGTCGGGCTCTGTCGGGCTCTGTCGGGCCCTGTCGGGCCCTGTCGGGCTCTGTCGGGCCCTGTCGGGCTCTGTCGGGCTCTGTCGGGCTCTGTCGGGCTCTACTGGTCTCTGTCGGGCTCTGTCGGGCTCTGTCGGGCCCTGTCGGGCTCTGTCGGGCTCTGTCGGGCTCTGTCGGGCCCTGTCGGGCTCTGTCGGGCCCTGTCGGGCCCTGTCGGGCTCTGTCGGGCCCTGTCGGGCTCTGTCGGGCTCTGTCGGGCTCTGTCGGGCTCTACTGGGCTCTACTGGGCTCTGTCGGGCTCTGTCGGGCTCTGTCGGGCTCTACTGGGCTCTACTGGGCTCTGTCGGGCTCTGTCGGGTTCTGTCGGGCTCTGTCGGGCTCTGTCGTGCCCTGTCGGGCTCTGTCGGGCTCTGTCGGGCCCTGTCGGGCCCTGTCGGGCTCTGTCGGGCCCTGTCGGGCCCTGTCGGGCTCTGTCGGGCTCTGTCGGGCCCTGTCGGGCTCTGTCGGGCTCTGTCGGGCTCTGTCGGGCTCTACTGGGCCCTGTCGGGCCCTGTCGAGCCCTGTCGGGCTCTGTCGGGCTCTGTCGGGCTCTACTGGGCTCTGTCGGGCTCTGTCGGGCTCTGTCGGGCTCTACTGGGCTCTGTCGGGCCCTGTCGGGCTCTGTCGGGCTCTGTCGGGCCCTGTCGGGCCCTGTCGGGCTCTGTCGGGCTCTGTCGGGCTCTACTGGGCCCTGTCGGGCTCTGTCGGGCTCTGTCGGGCCCTGTCGGGCTCTGTCGGGCCCTGTCGGGCCCTGTCGGGCTCTGTCGGGCTCTGTCGGGCTCTGTCGGGCTCAACTGGTCTCTGTCGGGCTCTGTCGGGTTCTGTCGGGCTCTGTCGGGCTCTGTCGGGCTCTGTCGGGCTCTACTGGGCTCTACTGGGCTCTGTCGGGCTCTGTCGGTCTCTACTGGGCCCTGTCGGGCTCTGTCGGGCTCTGTCGGGCCCTGTCGGGCTCTGTCGGGCTCTGTCGGGTTCTGTCGGGCTCTGTCGGGCTCTGTCGGGCCCTGTCGGGCTCTGTCGGGCTCTGTCGGGCCCTGTCGGGCCCTGTCGGGCTCTGTCGGGCTCTGTCGGGCTCTGTCGGGCTCTACTGGACTCTGTCGGGCTCTGTCGGGTTCTGTCGGGCTCTGTCGGGCTCTGTCGGGCTCTGTCGGGCTCTACTGGGCCCTGTCGGGCTCTGTCGGGCCCTGTCGGGCCCTGTCGGGCTCTGTCGGGCCCTGTCGGGCCCTGTCGGGCTCTGTTGGGCTCTGTCGGGCCCTGTCGGGCTCTGTCGGGCCCTGTCGGGCCCTGTCGGGCTCTGTCGGGCTCTGTCGGGCTCTGTCGGGCCCTGTCGGGCCCTGTCGGGCTCTGTCGGGCCCTGTCGGGCTCTGTCGGGCTCTGTCGGGCTCTGTCGGGCTCTACTGGGCTCTACTGGGCTCTGTCGGGCTCTGTCGGGTTCTGTCGGGCTCTGTCGGGCTCTGTCGTGCCCTGTCGGGCTCTGTCGGGCTCTGTCGGGCCCTGTCGGGCCCTGTCGGGCTCTGTCGGGCTCTGTCGGGCTCTGTCGGGCTCTGTCGGGCTCTGTCGGGCCCTGTCGGGCTCTGTCGGGCTCTGTCGGGCTCTACTGGGCCCTGTCGGGCTCTGTCAGGCCCTGTCGGGCTCTGTCGGGCTCTGTCGGGCTCTACTGGGCTCTGTCGGGCCCTGTCGGGCTCTGTCGGGCCTGTCGGGCCCTGTCGGGCTCTGTCGGGCTCTGTCGGGCTCTACTGGGCCCTGTCGGGCTCTGTCGGGCTCTGTCGGGCCCTGTCGGGCCCTGTCGGGCTCTGTCGGGCCCTGTCGGGCCCTGTCGGGCCCTGTCGGGCTCTGTCAGGCTCTGTCGGGCTCTACTGGGCCCCGTCGGGGCCTGTCGGGCTCTGTCGGGCTCTGTCGGTCCCTGTCGGGCTCTGTCGGGCTCTGTCGGGCTCTACTGGGCCCTGTCGGGCCCTGTCGGGCTCTGTCGGGCCCTGTCGGGCCCTGTCGGGCTCTGTCGGGCTCTGTCGGGCCCTGTCGGGCCCTGTCGGGCTCTGTCGGGCTCTGTCGGGCCCTGTCGGGCTCTGTCGGGCTCTGTCGGGCTCTCTCGGGCTCTGTCGGGCTCTACTGGGCTCTGTCGGGCTCTGTCGGGCTCTGTCGGGCTCTACTGGGCCCTGTCGGGCTCTGTCGGGCTCTGTCGGGCCCTGTCGGGCTCTGTCGGGCTCTGTCGGGCCCTGTCGGGCCCTGTCGGGCTCTGTCGGGCTCTGTCGGGCTCTACTGGGCTCTGTCGGGCTCTACTGGGCTCTACTGGGCCCTGGCGGGCTCTGTCGGGCTCTGTCGGCCTCTGTCGGGCTCTACTGGGCTCTGTCGGGCCCTGTCGGGCCCTGTCGGGCTCTGTCGGGCTCTGTCGGGCCCTGTCGGGCTCTGTCGGGCTCTGTCGGGCTCTACTGGACCCTGTCGGGCTCTGTCGGGCTCTGTCGGCCTCTACTGGGCCCTGTCGGGCCCTGTCGGGCTCTGTCGGGCTCTGTCGGGCTCTGTCGGGCTCAACTGGTCTCTGTCGGGCTCTGTCGGGCTCTGTCGGGCTCTGTCGGGCTCTGTCGGGCTCTGTCGGGCTCTACTGGGCTCTACTGGGCTCTGTCGGGCTCTGTCGGTCTCTACTGGGCCCTGTCGGGCTCTGTCGGGCTCTGTCGGGCCCTGTCGGGCTCTGTCGGGCTCTGTCGGCCTCTACTGGGCTCTGTCGGGCCCTGTCGAGCTCTGTCGGGCTCTGTCGGGCCCTGTCGGGCCCTGTCGGGCTCTGTCGGGCTCTGTCGGGCTCTACTGGGCCCTGTCGGGCTCTGTCGGGCTCTGTCGGGCTCTGTCGGGCCCTGTCGGGCTCTGTCGGGCCCTGTCGGGCTCTGTCGGGCTCTGTCGGGCCCTGTCGGGCCCTGTCGGGCCCTGTCGGGCTCTACTGGGCCCTGTCGGGCTCTACTGGGCCCTGTCGGGCTCTGTCGGGCTCTGTCGGGCTCTACTGGGCTCTACTGGGCTCTGTCGGGCTCTGTCGGGTTCTGTCGGGCTCTGTCGGGCTCTGTCGTGCCCTGTCGGGCTCTGTCGGGCTCTGTCGGGCCCTGTCGGGCCCTGTCGGGCTCTGTCGGGCCCTGTCGGGCCCTGTCGGGCTCTGTCGGGCTCTGTCGGGCCCTGTCGGGCTCTGTCGGGCTCTGTCGGGCTCTGTCGGGCTCTACTGGGCCCTGTCGGGCCCTGTCGAGCCCTGTCGGGCTCTGTCGGGCCCTGTCGGGCTCTGTCGGGCTCTGTCGGGCTCTACTGGGCTCTGTCGGGCCCTGTCGGGCTCTGTCGGGCTCTGTCGGGCCCTGTCGGGCCCTGTCGGGCTCTGTCGGGCTCTGTCGGGCTCTACTGGGCCCTGTCGGGCTCTGTCGGGCTCTGTCGGGCCCTGTCGGGCTCTGTCGGGCCCTGTCGGGCCCTGTCGGGCTCTGTCGGGCTCTGTCGGGCTCTGTCGGGCTCAACTGGTCTCTGTCGGGCTCTGTCGGGTTCTGTCGGGCTCTGTCGGGCTCTGTCGGGCTCTGTCGGGCTCTACTGGGCTCTACTGGGCTCTGTCGGGCTCTGTCGGTCTCTACTGGGCCCTGTCGGGCTCTGTCGGGCTCTGTCGGGCCCTGTCGGGCTCTGTCGGGCTCTGTCGGGTTCTGTCGGGCTCTGTCGGGCTCTGTCGGGCTCTGTCGGGCTCTTCTGGGCTCTGTCGGGCCCTGTCGGGCTCTGTCGGGCTCTGTCGGGCTCTGTCGGGCTCTACTGGGCCCTGTCGGGCCCTGTCGGGCCCTGTCGGGCTCTGTCGGGCTCTGTCGGGCTCTGTCGGGCTCTACTGGACTCTGTCGGGCTCTGTCGGGTTCTGTCGGGCTCTGTCGGGCTCTGTCGGGCTCTGTCGGGCTCTACTGGGCCCTGTCGGGCTCTGTCGGGCCCTGTCGGGCCCTGTCGGGCTCTGTCGGGCCCTGTCGGGCCCTGTCGGGCTCTGTTGGGCTCTGTCGGGCCCTGTCGGGTTCTGTCAGGCCCTGTCGGGCCCTGTCGGGCTCTGTCGGGCTCTGTCGGGCTCTGTCGGGCCCTGTCGGGCCCTGTCGGGCTCTGTCGGGCCCTGTCGGGCTCTGTCGGGCTCTGTCGGGCTCTGTCGGGCTCTACTGGTCTCTGTCGGGCTCTGTCGGGCTCTGTCGGGCTCTGTCGGGCTCTACTGGGCCCTGTCGGGCTCTGTCGGGCTCTGTCGGGCCCTGTCGGGCTCTGTCGGGCCCTGTCGGGCTCTGTCGGGCCCTGTCGGGCCCTGTCGGGCTCTGTCGGGCTCTGTCGGGCTCTGTCGGGCTCTGTCGGGTTCTACTGGGCTCTGTCGGGCTCTGTCGGGCTCTGTCGGGCCCTGTCGGGCTCTGTCGGGATCTGTCGGGCCCTGTCGGGCTCTACTGGGCCCTGTCGGGCGCTGTCGGGTTCTGTCGGGCTCTGTCGGGCCCTGTCGGGCCCTGTCGGGCTCTGTCGGGCTCTGTCGGGCTCTACTGGGCCCTGTCGGGTTCTGTCGGGCTCTGTCGGGCTCTGTCGGGCTCTACTGGGCCCTGTCGGGCTCTGTCGGGCCCTGTCGGGCCCTGTCGGACCCTGTCGGGCTCTGTCGGGCTCTGTCGGGCCCTGTCGGGCTCTGTCGGGCTCTGTCGGGCTCTGTCGGGCTCTACTGGGCCCTGTCGGACTCTGTCGGGCTCTGTCGGGCTCTGTCGGCCTCTGTCGGGCTCTGACGGGTTCTGTCGGGCTCTGTCGGGCTCTACTGGGCCCTGTCGGGCTCTGTCGGGCTCTGTCGGGCTCTTCTGGGCTCTGTCGGGCCCTGTCGGGCTCTGTCGGGCTCTGTCGGGCTCTGTCGGGCTCTACTGGGCCCTGTCGGGCCCTGTCGGGCCCTGTCGGGCTCTGTCGGGCTCTGTCGGGCTCTGTCGGGCTCTACTGGACTCTGTCGGGCTCTGTCGGGCTCTACTGGGCTCTACTGGGCTCTGTCGGGCTCTGTCGGGCTCTGTCGGGTTCTGTCGGGCTCTGTCGGGCTCTGTCGTGCCCTGTCGGGCTCTGTCGGGCCCTGTCGGGCTCTGTCGGGCTCTGTCGGGTTCTGTCGGGCTCTGTCGGGCTCTGTCGGGCTCTACTGGGCCCTGTCGGGCCCTGTCGGGCCCTGTCGGGCTCTGTCGGGCTCTGTCGGGCTCTGTCGGGCTCTACTGGACTCTGTCGGGCTCTGTCGGGTTCTGTCGGGCTCTGTCGGGCTCTGTCGGGCTCTGTCGGGCTCTACTGGGCCCTGTCGGGCTCTGTCGGGCCCTGTCGGGCCCTGTCGGGCTCTGTCGGGCCCTGTCGGGCCCTGTCGGGCTCTGTTGGGCTCTGTCGGGCCCTGTCGGGCTCTGTCGGGCCCTGTCGGGCCCTGTCGGGCTCTGTCGGGCTCTGTCGGGCTCTGTCGGGCTCTGTCGGGCCCTGTCGGGCCCTGTCGGGCTCTGTCGGGCCCTGTCGGGCTCTGTCGGGCTCTGTCGGGCTCTGTCGGGCTCTACTGGACTCTGTCGGGCTCTGTCGGGTTCTGTCGGGCTCTGTCGGGCTCTGTCGGGCTCTGTCGGGCTCTACTGGGCCCTGTCGGGCTCTGTCGGGCCCTGTCGGGCCCTGTCGGGCTCTGTCGGGCCCTGTCGGGCCCTGTCGGGCTCTGTTGGGCTCTGTCGGGCCCTGTCGGGTTCTGTCAGGCCCTGTCGGGCCCTGTCGGGCTCTGTCGGGCTCTGTCGGGCTCTGTCGGGCCCTGTCGGGCCCTGTCGGGCTCTGTCGGGCCCTGTCGGGCTCTGTCGGGCTCTGTCGGGCTCTGTCGGGCTCTACTGGTCTCTGTCGGGCTCTGTCGGGCTCTGTCGGGCTCTGTCGGGCTCTACTGGGCCCTGTCGGGCTCTGTCGGGCTCTGTCGGGCCCTGTCGGGCTCTGTCGGGCCCTGTCGGGCTCTGTCGGGCCCTGTCGGGCCCTGTCGGGCTCTGTCGGGCTCTGTCGGGCTCTGTCGGGCTCTGTCGGGTTCTACTGGGCTCTGTCGGGCTCTGTCGGGCTCTGTCGGGCCCTGTCGGGCTCTGTCGGGATCTGTCGGGCCCTGTCGGGCTCTACTGGGCCCTGTCGGGCGCTGTCGGGTTCTGTCGGGCTCTGTCGGGCCCTGTCGGGCCCTGTCGGGCTCTGTCGGGCTCTGTCGGGCTCTACTGGGCCCTGTCGGGTTCTGTCGGGCTCTGTCGGGCTCTGTCGGGCTCTACTGGGCCCTGTCGGGCTCTGTCGGGCCCTGTCGGGCCCTGTCGGACCCTGTCGGGCTCTGTCGGGCTCTGTCGGGCCCTGTCGGGCTCTGTCGGGCTCTGTCGGGCTCTGTCGGGCTCTACTGGGCCCTGTCGGACTCTGTCGGGCTCTGTCGGGCTCTGTCGGCCTCTGTCGGGCTCTGACGGGTTCTGTCGGGCTCTGTCGGGCTCTACTGGGCCCTGTCGGGCTCTGTCGGGCTCTGTCGGGCTCTTCTGGGCTCTGTCGGGCCCTGTCGGGCTCTGTCGGGCTCTGTCGGGCTCTGTCGGGCTCTACTGGGCCCTGTCGGGCCCTGTCGGGCCCTGTCGGGCTCTGTCGGGCTCTGTCGGGCTCTGTCGGGCTCTACTGGACTCTGTCGGGCTCTGTCGGGCTCTACTGGGCTCTACTGGGCTCTGTCGGGCTCTGTCGGGCTCTGTCGGGTTCTGTCGGGCTCTGTCGGGCTCTGTCGTGCCCTGTCGGGCTCTGTCGGGCCCTGTCGGGCTCTGTCGGGCTCTGTCGGGTTCTGTCGGGCTCTGTCGGGCTCTGTCGGGCTCTACTGGGCCCTGTCGGGCCCTGTCGGGCCC
This sequence comes from Caloenas nicobarica, assembly GCF_036013445.1. NCBI lineage: Eukaryota > Metazoa > Chordata > Aves > Columbiformes > Columbidae > Caloenas > Caloenas nicobarica. Next base: position 125,425 of record NW_027017280.1, on the reverse strand, counting down.
TGTCGGGCTCTGTCGGGCTCTGTCGGGCTCTGTCGGGCTCTACTGGACTCTGTCGGGCTCTGTCGGGTTCTGTCGGGCTCTGTCGGGCTCTGTCGGGCTCTGTCGGGCTCTACTGGGCCCTGTCGGGCTCTGTCGGGCCCTGTCGGGCCCTGTCGGGCTCTGTCGGGCCCTGTCGGGCCCTGTCGGGCTCTGTTGGGCTCTGTCGGGCCCTGTCGGGCTCTGTCGGGCCCTGTCGGGCCCTGTCGGGCTCTGTCGGGCTCTGTCGGGCTCTGTCGGGCTCTGTCGGGCCCTGTCGGGCCCTGTCGGGCTCTGTCGGGCCCTGTCGGGCTCTGTCGGGCTCTGTCGGGCTCTGTCGGGCTCTACTGGTCTCTGTCGGGCTCTGTCGGGCTCTGTCGGGCCCTGTCGGGCTCTGTCGGGCTCTGTCGGGCTCTGTCGGGCCCTGTCGGGCTCTGTCGGGCCCTGTCGGGCCCTGTCGGGCTCTGTCGGGCCCTGTCGGGCTCTGTCGGGCTCTGTCGGGCTCTGTCGGGCTCTGTCGGGCCCTGTCGGGCTCTGTCGGGATCTGTCGGGCCCTGTCGGGCTCTACTGGGCCCTGTCGGGCGCTGTCGGGTTCTGTCGGGCTCTGTCGGGCCCTGTCGGGCCCTGTCGGGCTCTGTCGGGCTCTGTCGGGCTCTACTGGGCCCTGTCGGGTTCTGTCGGGCTCTGTCGGGCTCTGTCGGGCTCTACTGGGCCCTGTCGGGCTCTGTCGGGCCCTGTCGGGCCCTGTCGGACCCTGTCGGGCTCTGTCGGGCTCTGTCGGGCCCTGTCGGGCTCTGTCGGGCTCTGTCGGGCTCTGTCGGGCTCTACTGGGCCCTGTCGGACTCTGTCGGGCTCTGTCGGGCTCTGTCGGCCTCTGTCGGGCTCTGACGGGTTCTGTCGGGCTCTGTCGGGCTCTACTGGGCCCTGTCGGGCTCTGTCGGGCTCTGTCGGGCTCTTCTGGGCTCTGTCGGGCCCTGTCGGGCTCTGTCGGGCTCTGTCGGGCTCTGTCGGGCTCTACTGGGCCCTGTCGGGCCGTGTCGGGCCCTGTCGGGCTCTGTCGGGCTCTGTCGGGCTCTGTCGGGCTCTACTGGACTCTGTCGGGCTCTGTCGGGCTCTACTGGGCTCTACTGGGCTCTGTCGGGCTCTGTCGGGCTCTGTCGGGTTCTGTCGGGCTCTGTCGGGCTCTGTCGTGCCCTGTCGGGCTCTGTCGGGCCCTGTCGGGCTCTGTCGGGCTCTGTCGGGTTCTGTCGGGCTCTGTCGGGCTCTGTCGGGCTCTACTGGGCCCTGTCGGGCCCTGTCGGGCCCTGTCGGGCTCTGTCGGGCTCTGTCGGGCTCTGTCGGGCTCTACTGGACTCTGTCGGGCTCTGTCGGGTTCTGTCGGGCTCTGTCGGGCTCTGTCGGGCTCTGTCGGGCTCTACTGGGCCCTGTCGGGCTCTGTCGGGCCCTGTCGGGCCCTGTCGGGCTCTGTCGGGCCCTGTCGGGCCCTGTCGGGCTCTGTTGGGCTCTGTCGGGCCCTGTCGGGCTCTGTCGGGCCCTGTCGGGCCCTGTCGGGCTCTGTCGGGCTCTGTCGGGCTCTGTCCGGGCTCTGTCGGGCCCTGTCGGGCCCTGTCGGGCTCTGTCGGGCCCTGTCGGGCTCTGTCGGGCTCTGTCGGGCTCTGTCGGGCTCTACTGGTCTCTGTCGGGCTCTGTCGGGCTCTGTCGGGCCCTGTCGGGCTCTGTCGGGCTCTGTCGGGCTCTGTCGGGCCCTGTCGGGCTCTGTCGGGCCCTGTCGGGCCCTGTCGGGCTCTGTCGGGCCCTGTCGGGCTCTGTCGGGCTCTGTCGGGCTCTGTCGGGCTCTACTGGGCTCTACTGGGCTCTGTCGGGCTCTGTCGGGCTCTGTCGGGCTCTACTGGGCTCTACTGGGCTCTGTCGGGCTCTGTCGGGCTCTGTCGGGCTCTACTGGGCTCTACTGGGCTCTGTCGGGCTCTGTCGGGTTCTGTCGGGCTCTGTCGGGCTCTGTCGTGCCCTGTCGGGCTCTGTCGGGCTCTGTCGCGCCCTGTCGGGCCCTGTCGGCTCTGTCGGGCCCTGTCGGGCCCTGTCGGGCTCTGTCGGGCTCTGTCGGGCCCTGTCGGGCTCTGTCGGGCTCTGTCGGGCTCTGTCGGGCTCTACTGGGCCCTGTCGGGCCCTGTCGAGCCCTGTCGGGCTCTGTCGGGCTCTGTCGGGCTCTACTGGGCTCTGTCGGGCTCTGTCGGGCTCTGTCGGGCTCTACTGGGCTCTGTCGGGCCCTGTCGGGCTCTGTCGGGCTCTGTCGGGCCCTGTCGGGCCCTGTCGGGCTCTGTCGGGCTCTGTCGGGCTCTACTGGGCCCTGTCGGGCTCTGTCGGGCTCTGTCGGGCCCTGTCGGGCTCTGTCGGGCCCTGTCGGGCCCTGTCGGGCTCTGTCGGGCTCTGTCGGGCTCTGTCGGGCTCAACTGGTCTCTGTCGGGCTCTGTCGGGTTCTGTCGGGCTCTGTCGGGCTCTGTCGGGCTCTGTCGGGCTCTACTGGGCCCTGTCGGGCTCTGTCGGGCTCTGTCGGGCCCTGTCGGGCTCTGTCGGGCTCTGTCGGGTTCTGTCGGGCTCTGTCGGGCTCTGTCGGGCCCTGTCGGGCTCTGTCGGGCTCTGTCGGGCTCTGTCGGGCCCTGTCGGGCCCTGTCGGGCTCTGTCGGGCTCTGTCGGGCTCTGTCGGGCTCTACTGGACTCTGTCGGGCTCTGTCGGGTTCTGTCGGGCTCTGTCGGGCTCTGTCGGGCTCTGTAGGGCTCTACTGGGCCCTGTCGGGCTCTGTCGGGCCCTGTCGGGCCCTGTCGGGCTCTGTCGGCCCTGTCGGGCCCTGTCGGGCTCTGTTGGGCTCTGTCGGGCCCTGTCGGGCTCTGTCGGGCCCTGTCGGGCCCTGTCGGGCTCTGTCGGGCTCTGTCGGGCTCTGTCGGGCCCTGTCGGGCCCTGTCGGGCTCTGGCGGGCCCTGTCGGGCTCTGACGGGCTCTGTCGGGCTCTGTCGGGCTCTACTGGTCTCTGTCGGGCTCTGTCGGGCTCTGTCGGGCTCTGTCGGGCTCTACTGGGCCCTGTCGGGCTCTGTCGGGCTCTGTCGGGCCCTGTCGGGCTCTGTCGGGCCCTGTCGGGCTCTGTCGGGCCCTGTCGGGCCCTGTCGGGCTCTGTCGGGCTCTGTCGGGCTCTGTCGGGCTCTACTGGGCTCTGTCGGGCTCTGTCGGGCTCTGTCGGGCCCTGTCGGGCTCTGTCGGGATCTGTCGGGCCCTGTCGGGCTCTACTGGGCCCTGTCGGGCGCTGTCGGGTTCTGTCGGGCTCTGTCGGGCCCTGTCGGGCCCTGTCGGGCTCTGTCGGGCTCTGTCGGGCTCTGTCGGGCTCTACTGGGCCCTGTCGGGTTCTGTCGGGCTCTGTCGGGCTCTGTCGGGCTCTACTGGGCCCTGTCGGGCTCTGTCGGGCCCTGTCGGGCCCTGTCGGGCTCTGTCGGGCTCTGTCGGGCTCTGTCGGGCCCTCTCGGGCTCTGTCGGGCTCTACTGGGCCCTGTCGGACCCTGTCGGGCTCTGTCGGGCTCTGTCGGGCTCTGTCGGGCTCTGTCGGGCTCTGTCGGGCTCTACTGGGCCCTGTCGGACCCTGTCGGGCTCTGTCGGGCTCTGTCGGGCTCTGTCGGGCTCTGTCGGGCTCTGTCGGGCTCTGACGGGTTCTGTCGGGCTCTGTCGGGCTCTACTGGGCCCTGTCGGGCTCTGTCGGGCTCTGTCGGGCTCTTCTGGGCTCTGTCGGGCCCTGTCGGGCTCTGTCGGGCTCTGTCGGGCTCTGTCGGGCTCTACTGGGCCCTGTCGGGCCCTGTCGGGCCCTGTCGGGCTCTGTCGGGCTCTGTCGGGCTCTGTCGGGCTCTACTGGACTCTGTCGGGCTCTGTCGGGCTCTACTGGGCTCTACTGGGCTCTGTCGGGCTCTGTCGGGCTCTGTCGGGTTCTGTCGGGCTCTGTCGGGCTCTGTCGTGCCCTGTCGGGCTCTGTCGGGCCCTGTCGGGCTCTGTCGGGCTCTGTCGGGCTCTGTCGGGTTCTGTCGGGCTCTGTCGGGCTCTGTCGGGCTCTGTCGGGCTCTATTGGGCTCTACTGGGCTCTGTCGGGCTCTGTCGGGCTCTGTCGGGTTCTGTCGGGCTCTGTCGGGCTCTGTCGTGCCCTGTCGGGCTCTGTCGGGCCCTGTCGGCTCTGTCGGGCTCTGTCGGGTTCTGTCGGGCTCTGTCGGGCTCTGTCGGGCTCTACTGGCCCTGTCGGGCCCTGTCGGGCCCTGTCGGGCTCTGTCGGGCTCTGTCGGGCTCTGTCGGGCTCTACTGGACTCTGTCGGGCTCTGTCGGGTTCTGTCGGGCTCTGTCGGGCTCTGTCGGGCTCTGTCGGGCTCTACTGGGCCCTGTCGGGCTCTGTCGGGCCCTGTCGGGCCCTGTCGGGCTCTGTCGGGCCCTGTCGGGCCCTGTCGGGCTCTGTTGGGCTCTGTCGGGCTCTGTCGGGCTCTGTCGGGCCCTGTCGGGCCCTGTCGGGCTCTGTCGGGCTCTGTCGGGCTCTGTCGGGCCCTGTCGGGCCCTGTCGGGCTCTGTCGGGCCCTGTCGGGCTCTGTCGGGCTCTGTCGGGCTCTGTCGGGCTCTACTGGTCTCTGTCGGGCTCTGTCGGGCTCTGTCGGGCCCTGTCGGGCTCTGTCGGGCTCTGTCGGGCTCTGTCGGGCCCTGTCGGGCTCTGTCGGGCCCTGTCGGGCCCTGTCGGGCTCTGTCGGGCCCTGTCGGGCTCTGTCGGGCTCTGTCGGGCTCTGTCGGGCTCTGTCGGGCCCTGTCGGGCTCTGTCGGGATCTGTCGGGCCCTGTCGGGCTCTACTGGGCCCTGTCGGGCGCTGTCGGGTTCTGTCGGGCTCTGTCGGGCCCTGTCGGGCCCTGTCGGGCTCTGTCGGGCTCTGTCGGGCTCTACTGGGCCCTGTCGGGTTCTGTCGGGCTCTGTCGGGCTCTGTCGGGCTCTACTGGGCCCTGTCGGGCTCTGTCGGGCCCTGTCGGGCCCTGTCGGACCCTGTCGGGCTCTGTCGGGCTCTGTCGGGCCCTGTCGGGCTCTGTCGGGCTCTGTCGGGCTCTGTCGGGCTCTACTGGGCCCTGTCGGACTCTGTCGGGCTCTGTCGGGCTCTGTCGGCCTCTGTCGGGCTCTGACGGGTTCTGTCGGGCTCTGTCGGGCTCTACTGGGCCCTGTCGGGCTCTGTCGGGCTCTGTCGGGCTCTTCTGGGCTCTGTCGGGCCCTGTCGGGCTCTGTCGGGCTCTGTCGGGCTCTGTCGGGCTCTACTGGGCCCTGTCGGGCCGTGTCGGGCCCTGTCGGGCTCTGTCGGGCTCTGTCGGGCTCTGTCGGGCTCTACTGGACTCTGTCGGGCTCTGTCGGGCTCTACTGGGCTCTACTGGGCTCTGTCGGGCTCTGTCGGGCTCTGTCGGGTTCTGTCGGGCTCTGTCGGGCTCTGTCGTGCCCTGTCGGGCTCTGTCGGGCCCTGTCGGGCTCTGTCGGGCTCTGTCGGGTTCTGTCGGGCTCTGTCGGGCTCTGTCGGGCTCTACTGGGCCCTGTCGGGCCCTGTCGGGCCCTGTCGGGCTCTGTCGGGCTCTGTCGGGCTCTGTCGGGCTCTACTGGACTCTGTCGGGCTCTGTCGGGTTCTGTCGGGCTCTGTCGGGCTCTGTCGGGCTCTGTCGGGCTCTACTGGGCCCTGTCGGGCTCTATCGGGCCCTGTCGGGCCCTGTCGGGCTCTGTCGGGCCCTGTCGGGCCCTGTCGGGCTCTGTTGGGCTCTGTCGGGCCCTGTCGGGCTCTGTCGGGCCCTGTCGGGCCCTGTCGGGCTCTGTCGGGCTCTGTCGGGCTCTGTCGGGCCCTGTCGGGCCCTGTCGGGCTCTGTCGGGCCCTGTCGGGCTCTGTCGGGCTCTGTCGGGCTCTGTCGGGCTCTACTGGTCTCTGTCGGGCTCTGTCGGGCTCTGTCGGGCCCTGTCGGGCTCTGTCGGGCTCTGTCGGGCTCTGTCGGGCCCTGTCGGGCTCTGTCGGGCCCTGTCGGGCCCTGTCGGGCTCTGTCGGGCCCTGTCGGGCTCTGTCGGGCTCTGTCGGGCTCTGTCGGGCTCTACTGGGCTCTACTGGGCTCTGTCGGGCTCTGTCGGGCTCTGTCGGGCTCTACTGGGCTCTACTGGGCTCTGTCGGGCTCTGTCGGGTTCTCTCGGGCTCTGTCGGGCTCTGTCGTGCCCTGTCGGGCTCTGTCGGGCTCTGTCGCGCCCTGTCGGGCCCTGTCGGGCTCTGTCGGGCCCTGTCGGGCCCTGTCGGGCTCTGTCGGGCTCTGTCGGGCCCTGTCGGGCTCTGTCGGGCTCTGTCGGGCTCTGTCGGGCTCTACTGGGCCCTGTCGGGCCCTGTCGAGCCCTGTCGGGCTCTGTCGGGCTCTGTCGGGCTCTACTGGGCTCTGTCGGGCTCTGTCGGGCTCTGTCGGGCTCTACTGGGCTCTGTCGGGCCCTGTCGGGCTCTGTCGGGCTCTGTCGGGCCCTGTCGGGCCCTGTCGGGCTCTGTCGGGCTCTGTCGGGCTCTACTGGGCCCTGTCGGGCTCTGTCGGGCTCTGTCGGGCCCTGTCGGGCTCTGTCGGGCCCTGTCGGGCCCTGTCGGGCTCTGTCGGGCTCTGTCGGGCTCTGTCGGGCTCAACTGGTCTCTGTCGGGCTCTGTCGGGTTCTGTCGGGCTCTGTCGGGCTCTGTCGGGCTCTGTCGGGCTCTACTGGGCCCTGTCGGGCTCTGTCGGGCTCTGTCGGGCCCTGTCGGGCTCTGTCGGGCTCTGTCGGGTTCTGTCGGGCTCTGTCGGGCTCTGTCGGGCCCTGTCGGGCTCTGTCGGGCTCTGTCGGGCTCTGTCGGGCCCTGTCGGGCCCTGTCGGGCTCTGTCGGGCTCTGTCGGGCTCTGTCGGGCTCTACTGGACTCTGTCGGGCTCTGTCGGGTTCTGTCGGGCTCTGTCGGGCTCTGTCGGGCTCTGTCGGGCTCTACTGGGCCCTGTCGGGCTCTGTCGGGCCCTGTCGGGCCCTGTCGGGCTCTGTCGGGCCCTGTCGGGCCCTGTCGGGCTCTGTTGGGCTCTGTCGGGCCCTGTCGGGCTCTGTCGGGCCCTGTCGGGCCCTGTCGGGCTCTGTCGGGCTCTGTCGGGCTCTGTCGGGCCCTGTCGGGCCCTGTCGGGCTCTGTCGGGCCCTGTCGGGCTCTGTCGGGCTCTGTCGGGCTCTGTCGGGCTCTACTGGTCTCTGTCGGGCTCTGTCGGGCTCTGTCGGGCTCTGTCGGGCTCTACTGGGCCCTGTCGGGCTCTGTCGGGCTCTGTCGGGCCCTGTCGGGCTCTGTCGGGCCCTGTCGGGCCCTGTCGGGCTCTGTCGGGCTCTGTCGGGCTCTGTCGGGCTCTACTGGGCTCTGTCGGGCTCTGTCGGGCTCTGTCGGGCCCTGTCGGGCTCTGTCGGGATCTGTCGGGCCCTGTCGGGCTCTACTGGGCCCTGTCGGGCGCTGTCGGGTTCTGTCGGGCTCTGTCGGGCCCTGTCGGGCCCTGTCGGGCTCTGTCGGGCTCTGTCGGGCTCTGTCGGGCTCTACTGGGCCCTGTCGGGTTCTGTCGGGCTCTGTCGGGCTCTGTCGGGCTCTACTGGGCCCTGTCGGGCTCTGTCGGGCCCTGTCGGGCCCTGTCGGGCTCTGTCGGGCTCTGTCGGGCTCTGTCGGGCCCTCTCGGGCTCTGTCGGGCTCTACTGGGCCCTGTCGGACCCTGTCGGGCTCTGTCGGGCTCTGTCGGGCTCTGTCGGGCTCTGTCGGGCTCTGTCGGGCTCTACTGGGCCCTGTCGGACTCTGTCGGGCTCTGTCGGGCTCTGTCGGGCTCTGTCGGGCTCTGACGGGTTCTGTCGGGCTCTGTCGGGCTCTACTGGGCCCTGTCGGGCTCTGTCGGGCTCTGTCGGGCTCTTCTGGGCTCTGTCGGGCCCTGTCGGGCTCTGTCGGGCTCTGTCGGGCTCTGTCGGGCTCTACTGGGCCCTGTCGGGCCCTGTCGGGCCCTGTCGGGCTCTGTCGGGCTCTGTCGGGCTCTGTCGGGCTCTACTGGACTCTGTCGGGCTCTGTCGGGCTCTACTGGGCTCTACTGGGCTCTGTCGGGCTCTGTCGGGCTCTGTCGGGTTCTGTCGGGCTCTGTCGGGCTCTGTCGTGCCCTGTCGGGCTCTGTCGGGCCCTGTCGGGCTCTGTCGGGCTCTGTCGGGTTCTGTCGGGCTCTGTCGGGCTCTGTCGGGCTCTGTCGGGCTCTTCTGGGCTCTGTCGGGCCCTGTCGGGCTCTGTCGGGCTCTGTCGGGCTCTGTCGGGCTCTACTGGGCCCTGTCGGGCCCTGTCGGGCCCTGTCGGGCTCTGTCGGGCTCTGTCGGGCTCTGTCGGGCTCTACTGGACTCTGTCGGGCTCTGTCGGGTTCTGTCGGGCTCTGTCGGGCTCTGTCGGGCTCTGTCGGGCTCTACTGGGCCCTGTCGGGCTCTCTCGGGCCCTGTCGGGCCCTGTCGGGCTCTGTCGGGCCCTGTCGGGCCCTGTCGGGCTCTGTTGGGCTCTGTCGGGCCCTGTCGGTCTCTGTCGGGCCCTGTCGGGCCCTGTCGGGCTCTGTCGGGCTCTGTCGGGCCCTGTCGGGCCCTGTCGGGCTCTGTCGGGCTCTGTCGGGCTCTGTCGGGCTCTACTGGTCTCTGTCGGGCTCTGTCGGGCTCTGTCGGGCTCTACTGGGCACTGTCGGGCTCTGTCGGGCTCTGTCGGGCCCTGTCGGGCTCTGTCGGGCTCTGTCGGGCTCTGTCGGGCCCTGTCGGGCTCTGTCGGGCCCTGTCGGGCCCTGTCGGGCTCTGTCGGGCCCTGTCGGGCTCTGTCGGGCTCTGTCGGGCTCTGTCGGGCTCTGTCGGGCTCTGTCGGGCTCTACTGGGCTCTGTCGGGCTCTGTCGGGATCTGTCGGGCCCTGTCGGGCTCTGTCGGGATCTGTCGGGCCCTGTCGGGCTCTACTGGGCCCTGTCGGGCGCTGTCCGGTTCTGTCGGGCTCTGTCGGGCCCTGTCGGGCCCTGTCGGGCTCTGTCGGGCTCTGTCGGGCTCTGTCGGGCTCTACTGGGCCCTGTCGGGTTCTGTCGGGCTCTGTCGGGCTCTGTCGGGCTCTACTGGGCCCTGTCGGGCTCTGTCGAGCCCTGTCGGGTCCTGTCGGGCTCTGTCGGGCTCTGTCGGGCTCTGTCGGGCTCTGTCGGGCCCTCTCGGGCTCTGTCGGGCTCTACTGGGCCCTGTCGGACCCTGTCGGGCTCTGTCGGGCTCTGTCGGGCCCTGTCGGGCTCTGTCGGGCTCTGTCGGGCTCTGTCGGGCTCTACTGGGCCCTGTCGGACTCTGTCGGGCTCTGTCGGGCTCTGTCGGGCTCTGTCGGGCTCTGACGGGTTCTGTCGGGCTCTGTCGGGCTCTACTGGGCCCTGTCGGGCCCTGTCGGGCCCTGTCGGGCTCTGTCGGGCTCTGTCGGGCTCTGTCGGGCTCTACTGGGCTCTACTGGGCTCTGTCGGGCTCTGTCGGGTTCTGTCGGGCTCTGTCGGGCTCTGTCGTGCCCTGTCGGGCTCTGTCGGGCTCTGTGGGGCCCTGTCGGGCCCTGTCGGGCTCTGTCGGGCCCTGTCGGGCTCTGTCGGGCTCTGTCGGGCTCTGTCGGGCCCTGTCGGGCTCTGTCGGGCTCTGTCGGGCTCTGTCGGGCTCTACTGGGCCCTGTCGGGCCTGTCGGGCCCTGTCGGGCTCTGTCGGGCTCTGTCGGGCTCTACTGGGCTCTGTCGGGCCCTGTCGGGCTCTGTCGGGCTCTGTCGGGCCCTGTCGGGCCCTGTCGGGCTCTCTCGGGCTCTGTCGGGCTCTACTGGGCCCTGTCGGGCTCTGTCGGGCTCTGTCGGGCTCTGTCGGGCCCTGTCGGGCCCTGTCGGGCTCTGTCGGGCCCTGTCGGGCCCTGTCGGGCTCTGTCGGGCTCTGTCGGGCTCTGTCGGGCTCTACTGGGCCCTGTCGGGCTCTGTCGGGCTCTGTCGGGCTCTACTGGGCCCTGTCGGGCTCTGTCGGGCTCTGTCGGGCCCTGTCGGGCCCTGTCGGGCTCTGTCAGGCTCTGTCGGGCCCTGTCGGGCTCTACTGGGCTCTACTGGGCTCCGTGAGGCTCTGTCGGGCTCTACTGGGCCCTGTCGGGTTCTGTCGGGCCCTGTCGGGCTCTGTCGGGCTCTGTCGGGCCCTGTCGGGCTCTGTCGGGCTCTGTCGGGCTCTGTCGGGCTCTACTGGGCTCTACTGGGCTCTGTCGGGCTCTGTCGGGCTCTACTGGGCCCTGTCGGGCTCTGTCGGGCTCTGTCGGGCCCTGTCGGGCCCTGTCGGGCCCTGTCGGGCTCTGTCGGGCTCTGTCGGGCTCTGTCGGGCCCTCTCGGCTCTGTCGGGCTCTACTGGGCCCTGTCGGGCCCTGTCGGGCTCTGTCGGGCTCTGTCGGGCCCTGTCGGGCTCTGTCGGGCTCTGTCGGGCTCTGTCGGGCTCTGTCGGGCTCTACTGGGCCCTGTCGTACTCTGTCGGGCTCTGTCGGGCTCTGTCGGGCTCTACTGGGCTCTACTGGGCTCTGTCGGGCTCTGTCGGGCTCTACTGGGCCCTGTCGGGCTCTGTCGGGCTCTGTCGGGCCCTGTCGGGCCCTGTCGGGATCTGTCGGGCTCTGTCGGGCTCTGTCGGGCCCTCTCGGCTCTGTCGGGCTCTACTGGGCCCTGTCGGGCCCTGTCGGGCTCTGTCGGGCTCTGTCGGGCCCTGTCGGGCTCTGTCGGGCTCTGTCGGGCTCTGTCGGGCTCTGTCGGGCTCTACTGGGCCCTGTCGTACTCTGTCGGGCTCTGTCGGGCTCTGTCGGGCTCTGACGGGTTCTGTCGTGCTCTGTCGGGCTCTGTCGGGCTCTACTGGCCCTGTCGGGCCCTGTCGGGCTCTGTCGGGCTCTGTCGGGCTCTGTCGGACCCTGTCGGGCTCTGTCGGGCTCTGTCAGGCTCTGTCGGGCTCTACTGGGCCCCGTCGGGCCCTGTCGGGCTCTGTCGGGCTCTGTCGGGCCCTGTCAGGCTCTGTCGGGCTCTGTCGGGCTCTACTGGGCCCTGTCGGGCCCTGTCGGGCTCTGTCGGGCCCTGTCGGGCCCTGTCGGGCTCTGTCGGGCCCTGTCGGGCCCTGTCGGGCTCTGTCGGGCTCTGTCGGGCCCTGTCGGGCTCTGTCGGGCTCTGTCGGGCTCTCTCGGGCTCTGTCGGGCTCTACTGGGCTCTGTCGGGCTCTGTCGGGCTCTGTCGGGCTCTACTGGGCCCTGTCGGGCTCTGTCAGGCTCTGTCGGGCCCTGTCGGGCTCTGTCGGGCTCTGTCGGGCTCTGTCGGGCCCTGTCGGGCTCTGTCGGGCTCTGTCGGGCTCTGTCGGGCTCTACTGGGCCCTGTCGGGCTCTGTCGGGCTCTGTCGGGCTCTACTGGGCCCTGTCGGGCCCTGTCGGGCTCTGTCGGGCTCTGTCGGGCTCTGTCGGGCTCAACTGGTCTCTGTCGGGCTCTGTCGGGCTCTGTCGGGCTCTGTCGGGCTCTACTGGGCTCTACTGGGCTCTGTCGGGCTCTGTCGGTCTCTACTGGGCCCTGTCGGGCTCTGTCGGGCTCTGTTGGGCCCTGTCGGGCTCTGTCGGGCTCTGTCGGGCTCTACTGGGCTCTGTCGGGCCCTGTCGAGCTCTGTCGGGCTCTGTCGGGCCCTGTCGGGCCCTGTCGGGCTCTGTCGGGCTCTGTCGGGCTCTACTGGGCCCTGTCGGGCTCTGTCGGGCTCTGTCGGGCTCTGTCGGGCCCTGTCGGGCTCTGTCGGGCTCTGTCGGGCCCTGTCGGGCCCTGTCGGGCCCTGTCGGGCTCTGTCGGGCTCTACTGGGCCCTGTCGGGCTCTACTGGGCCCTGTCGGGCTCTACTGGGCCCTGTCGGGCTCTGTCGGGCTCTGTCGGGCCCTGTCGGGCTCTGTCGGGCTCTGTCGGGCTCTGTCGGGCCTGTCGGGCTCTGTCGGGCTCTGTCGGGCCCTGTCGGGCCCTGTCGGGCTCTGTCGGGCCCTGTCGGGCTCTGTCGGGCTCTGTCGGGCTCTGTCGGGCTCTACTGGTCTCTGTCGGGCTCTGTCGGGCTCTGTCGGGCCCTCTCGGGCTCTGTCGGGCTCTACTGGGCTCTGTCGGGCTCTGTCGGGCTCTGTCGGGCCCTGTCGGGCTCTGTCGGGCTCTGTCGGGCTCTCTCGGGCTCTACTGGGCCCTGTCGGGCCCTGTCGGGCTCTGTCGGGCTCTGTCGGGCTCTGTCGGGCCCTGTCGGGCTCTGTCGGGCTCTGTCGGGCCCTGTCGGGCTCTGTCGGGCTCTGTCGGGCTCTGTCGGGCTCTGTCGGGCCCTCTCGGGCTCTGTCGGGCTCTACTGGGCCCTGTCGGGCCCTGTCGGGCTCTGTCGGGCTCTGTCGGGCTCTGTCGGGCTCTACTGGGCCCTGTTGGACTCTGTCGGGCTCTGTCGGGCTCTGTCGGGCTCTGACGGGTTCTGTCGGGCTCTGTCGGGCTCTACTGGGCCCTGTCGGGCCCTGTCGGGCCCTGTCGGGATCTGTCGGGCTCTACTGGGCTCTACTGGGCTCTGTCGGGCTCTGTCGGGCTCTGTCGGGCTCTGTCGGGCCCTGTCGGGCTCTGTCGGGCTCTGTCGTGCCCTGTCGGGCTCTGTCGGGCCCTGTCGGGCCCTGTCGCGCCCTGTCGGGCTCTGTCGGGCCCTGTCGGGCCCTGTCGGGCTCTGTCGGGATCTGTCGGGCCCTGTCGGGCTCTGTCGGGCTCTGTCGGGCTCTGTCGGACTCTACTGGGCCCTGTCGGGCCCTGTCGGGCTCTGTCGGGCTCTGTCGGGCTCTGTCGGGCTCTACTGGGCTCTGTCGGGCCCTGTCGGGCCCTGTCGGGCTCTGTCGGGCTCTGTCGGGCCCTGTCGGGCCCTGTCGGGCTCTGTCGGAATCTGTCGGGCTCTACTGGGCCCTCTCGGGCCCTGTCGGACTCTGTCGGGCCCTGTCGGGCTCTGTCGGGCTCTGTCGGGCCCTGTCGGGCTCTGTCGGGCTCTGTCGGGCTCTGTCGGGCTCTACTGGGCCCTGTCGGGCTCTGTCGGGCTCTGTCGGGCTCTACTGGGCCCTGTCGGGCTCTGTCGGGCTCTGTCGGGCCCTGTCGGTCCCTGTCGGGCTCTGTCAGGCTCTGTCGGGCTCTGTCGGGCTCGACAGGGCCCTGTCAGGCCCTGTCGGGCCCTGTCGGGCTCTACTGGTCTCTACTGGGCTCTGTCGGGCTCTGTCGGGCTCTACTGGGACCTGTCGGGCCCTGTCGGGCCCTGTCGGGCTCTGTCGGGCTCTGTCGGGCTCTACTGGGCTCTACTGGGCTCTGTCGGGCTCTGTCGTTCTCTACTAGGCCCTGTCGGACCCTGTCGGGCCCTGTCGGGCTCTGTCGGGCTCTGTCGGGCTCTGTCGGGCTCTGTCGGGCTCTACTGGGCTCTGTCGGGCTCTGTCGGGCTCTGTCGGGCCCTGTCGGGCTCTGTCGGGATCTGTCGGGCCCTGTCGGGCTCCACTGGGCCCTGTCGGGCGCTGTCGGGTTCTGTCGGGCTCTGTCGGGCCCTGTCGGGCCCTGTCGGGCTCTGTCGGGCTCTGTCGGGCTCTGTAGGGCTCTACTGGGCCCTGTCGGGTTCTGTCGGGCTCTGTCGGGCTCTGTCGGGCTCTACTGGGCCCTGTCGGGCTCTGTCGGGCCCTGTCGGGCCCTGTCGGGCTCTGTCGGGCTCTGTCGGGCCCTGTCGGGCCCTGTCGGGCTCTGTCGGGCTCTGTAGGGCTCTGTCGGGCCCTCTCGGGCTCTGTCGGGCTCTACTGGGCCCTGTCGGGCCCTGTCGGTCTCTGTCGGGCTCTGTCAGGCTCTGTCGGGCTCAACTGGGCCCTGTTGGACTCTGTCGGGCTCTGTCGGGCTCTGTCGGGCTCTGACGGGTTCTGTCGGGCTCTGTCGGGCTCTACTGGGCCCTGTCGGGCCCTGTCGGGCCCTGTCGGGCTCTGTCGGGCTCTACTGGGCTCTACTGGGCTCTGTCGGGCTCTGTCGGGCTCTGTCGGGCTCTGTCGGGCCCTGTCGGGCTCTGTCGGGCTCTGTCGTGCCCTGTCGGGCTCTGTCGGGCCCTGTCGGGCCCTGTCGCGCCCTGTCGGGCTCTGTCGGGCCCTGTCGGGCCCTGTCGGGCTCTGTCGGGATCTGTCGGGCCCTGTCGGGCTCTGTCGGGCTCTGTCGGGCTCTGTCGGGCTCTACTGGGCCCTGTCGGGCCCTGTCGGGCTCTGTCGGGCTCTGTCGGGCTCTGTCGGGCTCTACTGGGCTCTGTCGGGCCCTGTCGGGCCCTGTCGGGCTCTGTCGGGCTCTGTCGGGCCCTGTCGGGTCCTGTCGGGCTCTGTCGGAATCTGTCGGGCTCTACTGGGCCCTGTCGGGCCCTGTCGGACTCTGTCGGGCCCTGTCGGGCTCTGTCGGGCTCTGTCGGGCCCTGTCGGGCTCTGTCGGGCTCTGTCGGGCTCTGTCGGGCTCTACTGGGCCCTGTCGGGCTCTGTCGGGCTCTGTCGGGCTCTACTGGGCCCTGTCGGGCTCTGTCGGGCTCTGTCGGGCCCTGTCGGTCCCTGTCGGGCTCTGTCAGGCTCTGTCGGGCTCTGTAGGGCTCGACAGGGCCCTGTCAGGCCCTGTCGGGCCCTGTCGGGCTCTACTGGTCTCTACTGGGCTCTGTCGGGCTCTGTCGGGCTCTACTGGGCCCTGTCGGGCCCTGTCGGGCCCTGTCGGGCTCTGTCGGGCTCTGTCGGGCTCTGTCGGGCTCTACTGGGCTCTGTCGGGCTCTGTCGGGCTCTGTCGGGCTCTGTCAGGCTCTGTCGGGCTCTGTAGGGCTCGACAGGGCCCTGTCAGGCCCTGTCGGGCCCTGTCGGGCTCTACTGGGCTCTACTGGGCTCTGTCGGGCTCTGTCGTTCTCTACTAGGCCCTGTCGGACCCTGTCGGGCCCTGTCGGGCTCTGTCGGGCTCTGTCGGGCTCTGTCGGGCTCTACTGGGCTCTGTCGGGCTCTGTCGGGCTCTGTCGGGCCCTGTCGGGCTCTGTCGGGATCTGTCGGGCCCTGTCGGGCTCTACTGGGCCCTGTCGGGCGCTGTCGGGTTCTGTCGGGCTCTGTCGGGCCCTGTCGGGCCCTGTCGGGCTCTGTCGGGCTCTGTCGGGCTCTACTGGGCCCTGTCGGGTTCTGTCGGGCTCTGTCGGGCTCTGTCGGGCTCTACTGGGCCCTGTCGGGCTCTGTCGGGCCCTGTCGGGCCCTGTCGGGCTCTGTCGGGCTCTGTCGGGCTCTGTCGGGCCCTCTCGGGCTCTGTCGGGCTCTACTGGGCCCTGTCGGACCCTGTCGGGCTCTGTCGGGCTCTGTCGGGCCCTGTCGGGCTCTGTCGGGCTCTGTCGGGCTCTGTCGGGCTCTACTGGGCCCTGTCGGACTCTGTCGGGCTCTGTCGGGCTCTGTCGGGCTCTGTCGGGCTCTGACGGGTTCTGTCGGGCTCTGTCGGGCTCTACTGGGCCCTGTCGGGCTCTGTCGGGCTCTGTCGGGCTCTTCTGGGCTCTGTCGGGCCCTGTCGGGCTCTGTCGGGCTCTGTCGGGCTCTGTCGGGCTCTACTGGGCCCTGTCGGGCCCTGTCGGGCTCTGTCGGGCTCTGTCGGGCTCTGTCGGGCTCTACTGGACTCTGTCGGGCTCTGTCGGGTTCTGTCGGGCTCTGTCGGGCTCTGTCGGGCTCTGTCGGGCTCTACTGGGCCCTGTCGGGCTCTGTCGTGCCCTGTCGGGCTCTGTCGGGCCCTGTCGGGCTCTGTCGGGCTCTGTCGGGTTCTTTCGGGCTCTGTCGGGCTCTGTCGGGCTCTGTCGGGCTCTTCTGGGCTCTGTCGGGCCCTGTCGGGCTCTGTCGGGCTCTGTCGGGCTCTGTCGGGCTCTACTGGGCCCTGTCGGGCCCTGTCGGGCCCTGTCGGGCTCTGTCGGGCTCTGTCGGGCTCTGTCGGGCTCTACTGGACTCTGTCGGGCTCTGTCGGGTTCTGTCGGGCTCTGTCGGGCTCTGTCGGGCTCTGTCGGGCTCTAATGGGCCCTGTCGGGCTCTGTCGGGCCCTGTCGGGCCCTGTCGGGCTCTGTCGGGCCCTGTCGGGCCCTGTCGGGCTCTGTTGGGCTCTGTCGGGCCCTGTCGGGCTCTGTCGGGCCCTGTCGGGCCCTGTCGGGCTCTGTCGGGCTCTGTCGGGCTCTGTCGGGCTCTGTCGGGCCCTGTCGGGCCCTGTCGGGCTCTGTCGGGCCCTGTCGGGCTCTGTCGGGCTCTGTCGGGCTCTGTCGGGCTCTACTGGTCTCTGTCGGGCTCTGTCGGGCTCTGTCGGGCTCTACTGGGCCCTGTCGGGCTCTGTCGGGCTCTGTCGGGCCCTGTCGGGCTCTGTCAGGCTCTGTCGGGCTCTGTCGGGCCCTGTCGGGCTCTGTCGGGCCCTGTCGGGCCCTGTCGGGCTCTGTCGGGCCCTGTCGGGCTCTGTCGGGCTCTGTCGGGCTCTGTCGGGCTCTGTCGGGCTCTGTCGGGCTCTACTGGGCTCTGTCGGGCTCTGTCGGGCTCTGTCGGGCCCTGTCGGGCTCTGTCGGGATCTGTCGGGCCCTGTCGGGCTCTACTGGGCCCTGTCGGGCGCTGTCGGGTTCTGTCGGGCTCTGTCGGGCCCTGTCGGGCCCTGTCGGGCTCTGTCGGGCTCTGTCGGGCTCTGTCGGGCTCTACTGGGCCCTGTCGGGTTCTGTCCGGCTCTGTCGGGCTCTGTCGGGCTCTACTGGGCCCTGTCGGGCTCTGTCGAGCCCTGTCGGGTCCTGTCGGGCTCTGTCGGGCTCTGTCGGGCTCTGTCGGGCTCTGTCGGGCTCTGTCGGGCTCTACTGGGCCCTGTCGGACCCTGTCGGGCTCTGTCGGGCTCTGTCGGGCCCTGTCGGGCTCTGTCGGGCTCTGTCGGGCTCTGTCGGGCTCTACTGGGCCCTTTCGGACTCTGTCGGGCTCTGTCGGGCTCTGTCGGGCTCTGTCGGTCTCTGACGGGTTCTGTCGGGCTCTGTCGGGCTCTACTGGGCCCTGTCGGGCCCTGTCGGGCCCTGTCGGGCTCTGTCGGGCTCTGTCGGGCTCTGTCGGGCTCTACTGGGCTCTACTGGGCTCTGTCGGGCTCTGTCGGGTTCTGTCGGGCTCTGTCGGGCTCTGTCGTGCCCTGTCGGGCTCTGTCGGGCTCTGTGGGGCCCTGTCGGGCCCTGTCGGGCTCTGTCGGGCCCTGTCGGGCCCTGTCGGGCTCTGTCGGGCTCTGTCGGGCCCTGTCGGGCTCTGTCGGGCTCTGTCGGGCTCTGTCGGGCTCTACTGGGCCCTGTCGGGCCTGTCGGGCCCTGTCGGGCTCTGTCGGGCTCTGTCGGGCTCTACTGGGCTCTGTCGGGCCCTGTCGGGCTCTGTCGGGCTCTGTCGGGCCCTGTCGGGCCCTGTCGGGCTCTCTCGGGCTCTGTCGGGCTCTACTGGGCCCTGTCGGGCTCTGTCGGGCTCTGTCGGGCTCTGTCGGGCCCTGTCGGGCCCTGTCGGGCTCTGTCGGGCTCTGTCGGGCTCTGTCGGGCTCTAAAGGGCCCTGTCGGGCTCTGTCGGGCTCTGTCGGGCTCTACTGGGCTCTGTCGGGCTCTGTCGGGCTCTGTCGGGCCCTGTCGGGCCCTGTCGGGCTCTGTCAGGCTCTGTCGGGCCCTGTCGGGCTCTACTGGGCTCTACTGGGCTCCGTGAGGCTCTGTCGGGCTCTACTGGGCCCTGTCGGGTTCTGTCGGGCCCTGTCGGGCTCTGTCGGGCTCTGTCGGGCCCTGTCGGGCTCTGTCGGGCTCTGTCGGGCTCTGTCGGGCTCTACTGGGCTCTACTGGGCTCTGTCGGGCTCTGTCGGGCTCTACTGGGCCCTGTCGGGCTCTGTCGGGCTCTGTCGGGCCCTGTCGGGCTCTGTCGGGCCCTGTCGGGCTCTGTCGGGCTCTGTCGTGCTCTGTCGGGCCCTCTCGGCTCTGTCGGGCTCTACTGGGCCCTGTCGGGCCCTGTCGGGCTCTGTCGGGCTCTGTCGGGCCCTGTCGGGCTCTGTCGGGCTCTGTCGGGCTCTGTCGGGCTCTGTCGGGCTCTACTGGGCCCTGTCGTACTCTGTCGGGCTCTGTCGGGCTCTGTCGGGCTCTGACGGGTTCTGTCGGGCTCTGTCGGGCTCTGTCGGGCTCTACTGGCCCTGTCGGGCCCTGTCGGGCTCTGTCGGGCTCTGTCGCGCTCTGTCGGACCCTGTCGGGCTCTGTCGGGCTCTGTCAGGCTCTGTCGGGCTCTACTGGGCCCCGTCGGGCCCTGTCGGGCTCTGTCGGGCTCTGTCGGGCCCTGTCAGGCTCTGTCGGGCT
Organism: Caloenas nicobarica; assembly: GCF_036013445.1. Taxonomy (NCBI): domain Eukaryota; kingdom Metazoa; phylum Chordata; class Aves; order Columbiformes; family Columbidae; genus Caloenas; species Caloenas nicobarica. The sequence continues at coordinate 107,017 of NW_027017280.1, read as the reverse complement.
CTGTCGGGCTCTACTGGGCCCTGTCGGGCCCTGTCGGGCTCTGTCGGGCCCTGTCGGGCCCTGTCGGGTTCTGTCGGGCTCTGTCGGGCCCTGTCGGGCCCTGTCGGGCTCTGTCGGGCTCTGTCGGGCCCTGTCGGGCTCTGTCGGGCTCTGTCGGGCTCTCTCGGGCTCTGTCGGGCTCTACTGGGCTCTGTCGGGCTCTGTCGGGCTCTGTCGGGCTCTACTGGGCCCTTTCGGGCTCTGTCAGGCTCTGTCGGGCCCTGTCGGGCTCTGTCGGGCCCTGTCGGGCTCTGTCGGGCTCTGTCGGGCTCTGTCGGGCTCTACTGGGCCCTGTCGGGCTCTGTCGGGCTCTGTCGGGCTCTACTGGGCCCTGTCGGGCCCTGTCGGGCTCTGTCGGGCTCTGTCGGGCTCTGTCGGGCTCAACTGGTCTCTGTCGGGCTCTGTCGGGCTCTGTCGGGCTCTGTCGGGCTCTACTGGGCTCTACTGGGCTCTGTCGGGCTCTGTCGGTCTCTACTGGGCCCTGTCGGGCTCTGTCGGGCCCTGTCGGGCCCTGTCGGGCTCTGTCGGGCTCTGTCGGGCTCTGTCGGGCTCTACTGGGCCCTGTCGGGCTCTGTCGGGCTCTGTCGGGCTCTACTGGGCCCTGTCGGGCTCTGTCGGGCTCTGTCGGGCCCTGTCGGGCCCTGTCGGGCTCTGTCAGGCTCTGTCGGGCCCTGTCGGGCTCTACTGGGCTCTACTGGGCTCCGTGAGGCTCTGTCGGGCTCTACTGGGCCCTGTCGGGTTCTGTCGGGCCCTGTCGGGCTCTGTCGGGCTCTGTCGGGCCCTGTCGGGCTCTGTCGGGCTCTGTCGGGCTCTGTCGGGCTCTACTGGGCTCTACTGGGCTCTGTCGGGCTCTGTCGGGCTCTACTGGGCTCTGTCGGGCTCTGTCGGTCTCTACTGGGCCCTGTCGGGCTCTGTCGGGCTCTGTCGGGCTCTACTGGGCCCTGTCGGGCCCTGTCGGGCTCTGTCGGGCTCTGTCGGGCCCTGTCGGGCTCTGTCGGGCTCTGTCGGGCTCTGTCGGGCTCTGTCGGGCTCTACTGGGCCCTGTCGTACTCTGTCGGGCTCTGTCGGGCTCTGTCGGGCTCTGACGGGTTCTGTCGGGCTCTGTCGGGCTCTGTCGGGCTCTACTGGCCCTGTCGGGCCCTGTCGGGCTCTGTCGGGCTCTGTCGCGCTCTGTCGGACCCTGTCGGGCTCTGTCGGGCTCTGTCAGGCTCTGTCGGGCTCTACTGGGCCCCGTCGGGCCCTGTCGGGCTCTGTCGGGCTCTGTCGGGCCCTGTCAGGCTCTGTCGGGCTCTGTCGGGCTCTACTGGGCCCTGTCGGGCCCTGTCGGGCTCTGTCGGGCCCTGTCGGGCCCTGTCGGGTTCTGTCGGGCTCTGTCGGGCCCTGTCGGGCCCTGTCGGGCTCTGTCGGGCTCTGTCGGGCCCTGTCGGGCTCTGTCGGGCTCTGTCGGGCTCTCTCGGGCTCTGTCGGGCTCTACTGGGCTCTGTCGGGCTCTGTCGGGCTCTGTCGGGCTCTACTGGGCCCTTTCGGGCTCTGTCAGGCTCTGTCGGGCCCTGTCGGGCTCTGTCGGGCCCTGTCGGGCTCTGTCGGGCTCTGTCGGGCTCTGTCGGGCTCTACTGGGCCCTGTCGGGCTCTGTCGGGCTCTGTCGGGCTCTACTGGGCCCTGTCGGGCCCTGTCGGGCTCTGTCGGGCTCTGTCGGGCTCTGTCGGGCTCAACTGGTCTCTGTCGGGCTCTGTCGGGCTCTGTCGGGCTCTGTCGGGCTCTACTGGGCTCTACTGGGCTCTGTCGGGCTCTGTCGGTCTCTACTGGGCCCTGTCGGGCTCTGTCGGGCCCTGTCGGGCCCTGTCGGGCTCTGTCGGGCTCTGTCGGGCTCTGTCGGGCTCTACTGGGCCCTGTCGGGCTCTGTCGGGCTCTGTCGGGCTCTACTGGGCCCTGTCGGGCTCTGTCGGGCTCTGTCGGGCCCTGTCGGGCCCTGTCGGGCTCTGTCAGGCTCTGTCGGGCCCTGTCGGGCTCTACTGGGCTCTACTGGGCTCCGTGAGGCTCTGTCGGGCTCTACTGGGCCCTGTCGGGTTCTGTCGGGCCCTGTCGGGCTCTGTCGGGCTCTGTCGGGCCCTGTCGGGCTCTGTCGGGCTCTGTCGGGCTCTGTCGGGCTCTACTGGGCTCTACTGGGCTCTGTCGGGCTCTGTCGGGCTCTACTGGGCCCTGTCGGGCTCTGTCGGGCTCTGTCGGGCCCTGTCGGGCCCTGTCGGGCCCTGTCGGGCTCTGTCGGGCTCTGTCGGGCTCTGTCGGGCCCTCTCGGCTCTGTCGGGCTCTACTGGGCCCTGTCGGGCCCTGTCGGGCTCTGTCGGGCTCTGTCGGGCCCTGTCGGGCTCTGTCGGGCTCTGTCGGGCTCTGTCGGGCTCTGTCGGGCTCTACTGGGCCCTGTCGTACTCTGTCGGGCTCTGTCGGGCTCTCTCGGGCTCTGACGGGTTCTGTCGGGCTCTGTCGGGCTCTGTCGGGCTCTACTGGCCCTGTCGGGCCCTGTCGGGCTCTGTCGGGCTCTGTCGGGCCCTGTCGGGCCCTGTCGGGCTCTGTCGGGCTCTGTCGGGCCCTGTCGGGCTCTGTCGGGCTCTGTCGGGCTCTCTCGGGCTCTGTCGGGCTCTACTGGGCTCTGTCGGGCTCTGTCGGGCTCTGTCGGGCTCTACTGGGCCCTGTCGGGCTCTGTCAGGCTCTGTCGGGCCCTGTCGGGCTCTGTCGGGCTCTGTCGGGCTCTGTCGGGCCCTGTCGGGCTCTGTCGGGCTCTGTCGGGCTCTACTGGGCCCTGTCGGGCTCTGTCGGGCTCTGTCGGGCTCTACTGGGCCCTGTCGGGCCCTGTCGGGCTCTGTCGGGCTCTGTCGGGCTCTGTCGGGCTCAACTGGTCTCTGTCGGGCTCTGTCGGGCTCTGTCGGGCTCTACTGGGCTCTACTGGGCTCTGTCGGGCTCTGTCGGTCTCTACTGGGCCCTGTCGGGCTCTGTCGGGCTCTGTTGGGCCCTGTCGGGCTCTGTCGGGCTCTGTCGGGCTCTACTGGGCTCTGTCGGGCCCTGTCGAGCTCTGTCGGGCTCTGTCGGGCCCTGTCGGGCCCTGTCGGGCTCTGTCGGGCTCTGTCGGGCTCTACTGGGCCCTGTCGGGCTCTGTCGGGCTCTGTCGGGCTCTGTCGGGCCCTGTCGGGCTCTGTCGGGCTCTGTCGGGCCCTGTCGGGCCCTGTCGGGCCCTGTCGGGCTCTGTCGGGCTCTACTGGGCCCTGTCGGGCTCTACTGGGCCCTGTCGGGCTCTACTGGGCCCTGTCGGGCTCTGTCGGGCTCTGTCGGGCCCTGTCGGGCTCTGTCGGGCTCTGTCGGGCTCTGTCGGGCCTGTCGGGCTCTGTCGGGCTCTGTCGGGCCCTGTCGGGCCCTGTCGGGCTCTGTCGGGCCCTGTCGGGCTCTGTCGGGCTCTGTCGGGCTCTGTCGGGCTCTACTGGTCTCTGTCGGGCTCTGTCGGGCTCTGTCGCGCTCTGTCGGACCCTGTCGGGCTCTGTCGGGCTCTGTCAGGCTCTGTCGGGCTCTACTGGGCCCCGTCGGGCCCTGTCGGGCTCTGTCGGGCTCTGTCGGGCCCTGTCAGGCTCTGTCGGGCTCTGTCGGGCTCTACTGGGCCCTGTCGGGCCCTGTCGGGCTCTGTCGGGCCCTGTCGGGCCCTGTCGGGTTCTGTCGGGCTCTGTCGGGCCCTGTCGGGCCCTGTCGGGCTCTGTCGGGCTCTGTCGGGCCCTGTCGGGCTCTGTCGGGCTCTGTCGGGCTCTCTCGGGCTCTGTCGGGCTCTACTGGGCTCTGTCGGGCTCTGTCGGGCTCTGTCGGGCTCTACTGGGCCCTTTCGGGCTCTGTCAGGCTCTGTCGGGCCCTGTCGGGCTCTGTCGGGCCCTGTCGGGCTCTGTCGGGCTCTGTCGGGCTCTGTCGGGCTCTACTGGGCCCTGTCGGGCTCTGTCGGGCTCTGTCGGGCTCTACTGGGCCCTGTCGGGCCCTGTCGGGCTCTGTCGGGCTCTGTCGGGCTCTGTCGGGCTCAACTGGTCTCTGTCGGGCTCTGTCGGGCTCTGTCGGGCTCTGTCGGGCTCTACTGGGCTCTACTGGGCTCTGTCGGGCTCTGTCGGTCTCTACTGGGCCCTGTCGGGCTCTGTCGGGCCCTGTCGGGCCCTGTCGGGCTCTGTCGGGCTCTGTCGGGCTCTGTCGGGCTCTACTGGGCCCTGTCGGGCTCTGTCGGGCTCTGTCGGGCTCTACTGGGCCCTGTCGGGCTCTGTCGGGCTCTGTCGGGCCCTGTCGGGCCCTGTCGGGCTCTGTCAGGCTCTGTCGGGCCCTGTCGGGCTCTACTGGGCTCTACTGGGCTCCGTGAGGCTCTGTCGGGCTCTACTGGGCCCTGTCGGGTTCTGTCGGGCCCTGTCGGGCTCTGTCGGGCTCTGTCGGGCCCTGTCGGGCTCTGTCGGGCTCTGTCGGGCTCTGTCGGGCTCTACTGGGCTCTACTGGGCTCTGTCGGGCTCTGTCGGGCTCTACTGGGCCCTGTCGGGCTCTGTCGGGCTCTGTCGGGCCCTGTCGGGCCCTGTCGGGCCCTGTCGGGCTCTGTCGGGCTCTGTCGGGCTCTGTCGGGCCCTCTCGGCTCTGTCGGGCTCTACTGGGCCCTGTCGGGCCCTGTCGGGCTCTGTCGGGCTCTGTCGGGCCCTGTCGGGCTCTGTCGGGCTCTGTCGGGCTCTGTCGGGCTCTGTCGGGCTCTACTGGGCCCTGTCGTACTCTGTCGGGCTCTGTCGGGCTCTGTCGGGCTCTGACGGGTTCTGTCGGGCTCTGTCGGGCTCTGTCGGGCTCTACTGGCCCTGTCGGGCCCTGTCGGGCTCTGTCGGGCTCTGTCGCGCTCTGTCGGACCCTGTCGGGCTCTGTCGGGCTCTGTCAGGCTCTGTCGGGCTCTACTGGGCCCCGTCGGGCCCTGTCGGGCTCTGTCGGGCTCTGTCGGGCCCTGTCAGGCTCTGTCGGGCTCTGTCGGGCTCTACTGGGCCCTGTCGGGCCCTGTCGGGCTCTGTCGGGCCCTGTCGGGCCCTGTCGGGTTCTGTCGGGCTCTGTCGGGCCCTGTCGGGCCCTGTCGGGCTCTGTCGGGCTCTGTCGGGCCCTGTCGGGCTCTGTCGGGCTCTGTCGGGCTCTCTCGGGCTCTGTCGGGCTCTACTGGGCTCTGTCGGGCTCTGTCGGGCTCTGTCGGGCTCTACTGGGCCCTTTCGGGCTCTGTCAGGCTCTGTCGGGCCCTGTCGGGCTCTGTCGGGCCCTGTCGGGCTCTGTCGGGCTCTGTCGGGCTCTGTCGGGCTCTACTGGGCCCTGTCGGGCTCTGTCGGGCTCTGTCGGGCTCTACTGGGCCCTGTCGGGCCCTGTCGGGCTCTGTCGGGCTCTGTCGGGCTCTGTCGGGCTCAACTGGTCTCTGTCGGGCTCTGTCGGGCTCTGTCGGGCTCTGTCGGGCTCTACTGGGCTCTACTGGGCTCTGTCGGGCTCTGTCGGTCTCTACTGGGCCCTGTCGGGCTCTGTCGGGCCCTGTCGGGCCCTGTCGGGCTCTGTCGGGCTCTGTCGGGCTCTGTCGGGCTCTACTGGGCCCTGTCGGGCTCTGTCGGGCTCTGTCGGGCTCTACTGGGCCCTGTCGGGCTCTGTCGGGCTCTGTCGGGCCCTGTCGGGCCCTGTCGGGCTCTGTCAGGCTCTGTCGGGCCCTGTCGGGCTCTACTGGGCTCTACTGGGCTCCGTGAGGCTCTGTCGGGCTCTACTGGGCCCTGTCGGGTTCTGTCGGGCCCTGTCGGGCTCTGTCGGGCTCTGTCGGGCTCAACTGGTCTCTGTCGGGCTCTGTCGGGCTCTGTCGGGCTCTGTCGGGCTCTACTGGGCTCTACTGGGCTCTGTCGGGCTCTGTCGGTCTCTACTGGGCCCTGTCGGGCTCTGTCGGGCCCTGTCGGGCCCTGTCGGGCTCTGTCGGGCTCTGTCGGGCTCTGTCGGGCTCTACTGGGCCCTGTCGGGCTCTGTCGGGCTCTGTCGGGCTCTACTGGGCCCTGTCGGGCTCTGTCGGGCTCTGTCGGGCCCTGTCGGGCCCTGTCGGGCTCTGTCAGGCTCTGTCGGGCCCTGTCGGGCTCTACTGGGCTCTACTGGGCTCCGTGAGGCTCTGTCGGGCTCTACTGGGCCCTGTCGGGTTCTGTCGGGCCCTGTCGGGCTCTGTCGGGCTCTGTCGGGCCCTGTCGGGCTCTGTCGGGCTCTGTCGGGCTCTGTCGGGCTCTACTGGGCTCTACTGGGCTCTGTCGGGCTCTGTCGGGCTCTACTGGGCCCTGTCGGGCTCTGTCGGGCTCTGTCGGGCCCTGTCGGGCCCTGTCGGGCCCTGTCGGGCTCTGTCGGGCTCTGTCGGGCTCTGTCGGGCCCTCTCGGCTCTGTCGGGCTCTACTGGGCCCTGTCGGGCCCTGTCGGGCTCTGTCGGGCTCTGTCGGGCCCTGTCGGGCTCTGTCGGGCTCTGTCGGGCTCTGTCGGGCTCTGTCGGGCTCTACTGGGCCCTGTCGTACTCTGTCGGGCTCTGTCGGGCTCTCTCGGGCTCTGACGGGTTCTGTCGGGCTCTGTCGGGCTCTGTCGGGCTCTACTGGCCCTGTCGGGCCCTGTCGGGCTCTGTCGGGCTCTGTCGGGCCCTGTCGGGCCCTGTCGGGCTCTGTCGGGCTCTGTCGGGCCCTGTCGGGCTCTGTCGGGCTCTGTCGGGCTCTCTCGGGCTCTGTCGGGCTCTACTGGGCTCTGTCGGGCTCTGTCGGGCTCTGTCGGGCTCTACTGGGCCCTGTCGGGCTCTGTCAGGCTCTGTCGGGCCCTGTCGGGCTCTGTCGGGCTCTGTCGGGCTCTGTCGGGCCCTGTCGGGCTCTGTCGGGCTCTGTCGGGCTCTACTGGGCCCTGTCGGGCTCTGTCGGGCTCTGTCGGGCTCTACTGGGCCCTGTCGGGCCCTGTCGGGCTCTGTCGGGCTCTGTCGGGCTCTGTCGGGCTCAACTGGTCTCTGTCGGGCTCTGTCGGGCTCTGTCGGGCTCTACTGGGCTCTACTGGGCTCTGTCGGGCTCTGTCGGTCTCTACTGGGCCCTGTCGGGCTCTGTCGGGCTCTGTTGGGCCCTGTCGGGCTCTGTCGGGCTCTGTCGGGCTCTACTGGGCTCTGTCGGGCCCTGTCGAGCTCTGTCGGGCTCTGTCGGGCCCTGTCGGGCCCTGTCGGGCTCTGTCGGGCTCTGTCGGGCTCTACTGGGCCCTGTCGGGCTCTGTCGGGCTCTGTCGGGCTCTGTCGGGCCCTGTCGGGCTCTGTCGGGCTCTGTCGGGCCCTGTCGGGCCCTGTCGGGCCCTGTCGGGCTCTGTCGGGCTCTACTGGGCCCTGTCGGGCTCTACTGGGCCCTGTCGGGCTCTACTGGGCCCTGTCGGGCTCTGTCGGGCTCTGTCGGGCCCTGTCGGGCTCTGTCGGGCTCTGTCGGGCTCTGTCGGGCCTGTCGGGCTCTGTCGGGCTCTGTCGGGCCCTGTCGGGCCCTGTCGGGCTCTGTCGGGCCCTGTCGGGCTCTGTCGGGCTCTGTCGGGCTCTGTCGGGCTCTACTGGTCTCTGTCGGGCTCTGTCGGGCTCTGTCGGGCCCTCTCGGGCTCTGTCGGGCTCTACTGGGCTCTGTCGGGCTCTGTCGGGCTCTGTCGGGCCCTGTCGGGCTCTGTCGGGCTCTGTCGGGCTCTCTCGGGCTCTACTGGGCCCTGTCGGGCTCTGTCGGGCTCTGTCGGGCTCTGTCGGGCCCTGTCGGGCTCTGTCGGGCTCTGTCGGGCTCTGTCGGGCCCTCTCGGGCTCTGTCGGGCTCTACTGGGCCCTGTCGGGCCCTGTCGGGCTCTGTCGGGCTCTGTCGGGCTCTGTCGGGCTCTACTGGGCCCTGTTGGACTCTGTCGGGCTCTGTCGGGCTCTGTCGGGCTCTGACGGGTTCTGTCGGGCTCTGTCGGGCTCTACTGGGCCCTGTCGGGCCCTGTCGGGCCCTGTCGGGCTCTGTCGGGCTCTACTGGGCTCTACTGGGCTCTGTCGGGCTCTGTCGGGCTCTGTCGGGCCCTGTCGGGCTCTGTCGGGCTCTGTCGTGCCCTGTCGGGCTCTGTCGGGCCCTGTCGGGCCCTGTCGCGCCCTGTCGGGCTCTGTCGGGCCCTGTCGGGCCCTGTCGGGCTCTGTCGGGATCTGTCGGGCCCTGTCGGGCTCTGTCGGGCTCTGTCGGGTTCTGTCGGGCTCTACTGGGCCCTGTCGGGCCCTGTCGGGCTCTGTCGGGCTCTGTCGGGCTCTGTCGGGCTCTACTGGGCTCTGTCGGTCTCTACTGGGCCCTGTCGGGCTCTGTCGGGCTCTGTCGGGCCCTGTCGGGCCCTGTCGGGCTCTGTCGGAATCTGTCGGGCTCTACTGGGCCCTGTCGGGCCCTGTCGGACTCTGTCGGGCCCTGTCGGGCTCTGTCGGGCTCTGTCGGGCCCTGTCGGGCTCTGTCGGGCTCTGTCGGGCTCTGTCGGGCTCTACTGGGCCCTGTCGGGCTCTGTCGGGCTCTGTCGGGCTCTACTGGGCCCTGTCGGGCTCTGTCGGGCTCTGTCGGGCCCTGTCGGTCCCTGTCGGGCTCTGTCAGGCTCTGTCGGGCTCTCTCGGGCTCGACAGGGCCCTGTCAGGCCCTGTCGGGCCCTGTCGGGCTCTACTGGTCTCTACTGGGCTCTGTCGGGCTCTGTCGGGCTCTACTGGGACCTGTCGGGCCCTGTCGGGCCCTGTCGGGCTCTGTCGGGCCCTGTCGGGCTCTGTCGGGCTCTGTCGGGCTCTGTCGGGCTCTACTGGGCTCTACTGGGCTCTGTCGGGCTCTGTCGTTCTCTACTAGGCCCTGTCGGACCCTGTCGGGCCCTGTCGGGCTCTGTCGGGCTCTGTCGGGCTCTGTCGGGCTCTGTCGGGCTCTTCTGGGCTCTGTCGGGCTCTGTCGGGCTCTGTCGGGCCCTGTCGGGCTCTGTCGGGATCTGTCGGGCCCTGTCGGGCTCTACTGGGCCCTGTCGGGCGCTGTCGGGTTCTGTCGGGCTCTGTCGGGCCCTGTCGGGCCCTGTCGGGCTCTGTCGGGCTCTGTCGGGCTCTGTCGGGCTCTACCGGGCCCTGTCGGGTTCTGTCGGGCTCTGTCGGGCTCTGTCGGGCTCTAGTGGGCCCTGTCGGGCTCTGTCGGGCCCTGTCGGGCCCTGTCGGGCTCTGTCGGGCTCTGTCGGGCCCTGTCGGGCCCTGTCGGGCTCTGTCGGGCTCTGTCGGGCCCTGTCGGGCCCTCTCGGGCTCTGTCGGGCTCTACTGGGCCCTGTCGGGCCCTGTCGGGCTCTGTCGGGCTCTGTCGGGCTCTGTCGGGCTCTGTCGGGCTCTACTGGGCCCTGTTGGACTCTGTCGGGCTCTGTCGGGCTCTGTCGGGCTCTGACGGGTTCTGTCGGGCTCTGTCGGGCTCTACTGGGCCCTGTCGGGCCCTGTCGGGCCCTGTCGGGCTCTGTCGGGCTCTACTGGGCTCTACTGGGCTCTGTCGGGCTCTGTCGGGCTCTGTCGGGCTCTGTCGGGCCCTGTCGGGCTCTGTCGGGCTCTGTCGTGCCCTGTCGGGCTCTGTCGGGCCCTGTCGGGCCCTGTCGCGCCCTGTCGGGCTCTGTCGGGCCCTGTCGGGCCCTGTCGGGCTCTGTCGGGATCTGTCGGGCCCTGTCGGGCTCTGTCGGGCTCTGTCGGGCTCTGTCGGGCTCTACTGGGCCCTGTCGGGCCCTGTCGGGCTCTGTCGGGCTCTGTCGGGCTCTGTCGGGCTCTACTGGGCTCTGTCGGGCCCTGTCGGGCCCTGTCGGGCTCTGTCGGGCTCTGTCGGGCCCTGTCGGGCCCTGTCGGGCTCTGTCGGAATCTGTCGGGCTCTACTGGGCCCTGTCGGGCCCTGTCGGACTCTGTCGGGCCCTGTCGGGCTCTGTCGGGCTCTGTCGGGCCCTGTCGGGCTCTGTCGGGCTCTGTCGGGCTCTGTCGGGCTCTACTGGGCCCTGTCGGGCTCTGTCGGGCTCTGTCGGGCTCTACTGGGCCCTGTCGGGCTCTGTCGGGCTCTGTCGGGCCCTGTCGGTCCCTGTCGGGCTCTGTCAGGCTCTGTCGGGCCCTGTCGGGCTCTACTGGTCTCTACTGGGCTCTGTCGGGCTCTGTCGGGCTCTACTGGGCCCTGTCGGGCCCTGTCGGGCCCTGTCGGGCTCTGTCGGGCCCTGTCGGGCTCTGTCGGGCTCTGTCGGGCTCTGTCGGGCTCTACTGGGCTCTACTGGGCTCTGTCGGGCTCTGTCGTTCTCTACTAGGCCCTGTCGGGCTCTGTCGGGCCCTGTCGGGCTCTGTCGGGCTCTGTCGGGCTCTGTCGGGCTCTACTGGGCTCTGTCGGGCTCTGTCGGGCTCTGTCGGGCCCTGTCGGGCTCTGTCGGGATCTGTCGGGCCCTGTCGGGCTCTACTGGGCCCTGTCGGGCGCTGTCGGGTTCTGTCGGGCTCTGTCGGGCCCTGTCGGGCCCTGTCGGGCTCTGTCGGGCTCTGTCGGGCTCTGTCGGGCTCTACTGGGCCCTGTCGGGTTCTGTCGGGCTCTGTCGGGCTCTGTCGGGCTCTACTGGGCCCTGTCGGGCTCTGTCGGGCCCTGTCGGGCCCTGTCGGGCTCTGTCGGGCTCTGTCGGGCTCTGTCGGGCCCTCTCGGGCTCTGTCGGGCTCTACTGGGCCCTGTCGGACCCTGTCGGGCTCTGTCGGGCTCTGTCGGGCCCTGTCGGGCTCTGTCGGGCTCTGTCGGGCTCTGTCGGGCTCTACTGGGCCCTGTCGGACTCTGTCGGGCTCTGTCGGGCTCTGTCGGGCTCTGTCGGGCTCTGACGGGTTCTGTCGGGCTCTGTCGGGCTCTACTGGGCCCTGTCGGGCTCTGTCGGGCTCTGTCGGGCTCTTCTGGGCTCTGTCGGGCCCTGTCGGGCTCTGTCGGGCTCTGTCGGGCTCTGTCGGGCTCTACTGGGCCCTGTCGGGCCCTGTCGGGCCCTGTCGGGCTCTGTCGGGCCCTGTCGGGCTCTGTCGGGCTCTACTGGACTCTGTCGGGCTCTGTCGGGTTCTGTCGGGCTCTGTCGGGCTCTGTCGGGCTCTGTCGGGCTCTACTGGGCCCTGTCGGGCTCTGTCGTGCCCTGTCGGGCTCTGTCGGGCCCTGTCGGGCTCTGTCGGGCTCTGTCGGGTTCTTTCGGGCTCTGTCGGGCTCTGTCGGGCTCTGTCGGGCTCTTCTGGGCTCTGTCGGGCCCTGTCGGGCTCTGTCGGGCTCTGTCGGGCTCTGTCGGGCTCTACTGGGCCCTGTCGGGCCCTGTCGGGCCCTGTCGGGCTCTGTCGGGCTCTGTCGGGCTCTGTCGGGCTCTACTGGACTCTGTCGGGCTCTGTCGGGTTCTGTCGGGCTCTGTCGGGCTCTGTCGGGCTCTGTCGGGCTCTAATGGGCCCTGTCGGGCTCTGTCGGGCCCTGTCGGGCCCTGTCGGGCTCTGTCGGGCCCTGTCGGGCCCTGTCGGGCTCTGTTGGGCTCTGTCGGGCCCTGTCGGGCCCTGTCGGGCTCTGTCGGGCTCTGTCGGGCTCTGTCGGGCTCTGTCGGGCCCTGTCGGGCCCTGTCGGGCTCTGTCGGTCCCTGTCGGGCTCTGTCGGGCTCTGTCGGGCTCTGTCGGGCTCTACTGGTCTCTGTCGGGCTCTGTCGGGCTCTGTCGGGCTCTACTGGGCCCTGTCGGGCTCTGTCGGGCTCTGTCGGGCCCTGTCGGGCTCTGTCGGGCTCTGTCGGGCCCTGTCGGGCTCTGTCGGGCCCTGTCGGGCCCTGTCGGGCTCTGTCGGGCCCTGTCGGGCTCTGTCGGGCCCTGTCGGGCTCTGTCGGGCCCTGTCGGGCTCTGTCGGGCTCTGTCGGGCTCTGTCGGGCTCTGTCGGGCCCTGTCGGTCTCTGTCGGGCTCTGTCGGGCTCTGTCGGGCTCTACGGGGCCCTGTCGGGTTCTGTCGGGCTCTGTCGGGCTCTGTCGGGCTCTACTGGGCCCTGTCGGGCCCTGTCGGGGTCTGTCGGGCCCTGTCGGGCCCTGTCGGGCTCTGTCGGGCTCTGTCGGGCCCTCTCGGGCTCTGTCGGGCTCTACTGGGCCCTGTCGGGCCCTGTCGGGCTCTGTCGGGCCCTGTCGGGCCCTGTCGGGCTCTGTCGGGCTCTGTCGGGCTCTGTCGGGCTCTACTGGGCCCTGTCGGACTCTGTCGGGCCCTGTCGGGCTCTGTCGGGCCCTGTCGGGCTCTGTCGGGCTCTGACGGGTTCTGTCGGGCTCTGTCGGGCTCTACTGGGCCCTGTCGGGCCCTGTCGGGCCCTGTCGGGCTCTGTCGGGCTCTGTCGGGCTCTGTCGGGCTCTACTGGGCTCTACTGGGTTCTGTCGGGCTCTGTCGGGTTCTGTCGGGCTCTGTCGGGCTCTGTCGGGCTCTGTCGGGCCCTGTCGGGCTCTGTCGGGCTCTGTCGGGCCCTGTCGGGCTCTGTCGGGCCCTGTCGGGCCCTGTCGGGCTCTGTCGGGCTCTGTCGGGCCCTGTCGGGCTCTGTCGGGCTCTGTCGGGCTCTGTCGGGCTCTACTGGGCCCTGTCGGGCTCTGTCGGGCTCTGTCGGGCCCTGTCGGGCCCTGTCGGGCTCTGTCGGGCTCTGTCGGGCTCTACTGGGCCCTGTCGGGCCCTGTCGGGCTCTGTCGGGCTCTGTCGGGCCCTGTCGGGCTCTGTCGGGCTCTGTCGGGCCCTGTCGGGCCCTGTCGGGCTCTGTCGGGCTCTGTCGGGCTCTGTCGGGCTCTACTGGGCCCTGTCGGGCTCTGTCGGGCTCTGTCGGGCTCTACTGGGCCCTGTCGGGCTCTGTCGGGCTCTGTCGGGCCCTGTCGGTGCCTGTCGGGCTCTGTCGGGCTCTGTCGGGCTCTGTCGGGCTCTGTCGGGCTCTGTCGGGCTCTACTGGGCCCTGTCGGGCTCTGTCGGGCTCTGTCGGGCCCTGTCGGGCCCTGTCGGGCCCTGTCAGGCTCTGTCTTGCTCTGTCGGGCTCTACTGGGCCCTGTCGGGCCCTGTCGGGCCCTGTCGGGCTCTACTGGGCTCTACTGGGCTCTGTCGGGCTCTACTGGGCTCTGTCGGGCTCTTTCGGGCTCTACTGGGCCCTGTCGGGCCCTGTCGGGTTCTGTCGGGCTCTGTCGGGCTCTGTCGGGCTCTGTCGGGCTCTACTGGGCTCTACAGGGCTCTGTCGGGCTCTGTCGGGCTCTACTGGGCCCTGTCGGTCCCTGTCGGGCCCTGTCGGGCTCTGTCGGGCTCTACTGGGCTCTGTCGGGCTCTGTCGGGCTCTGTCGGGCTCTACTGGGCTCTGTCGGGCTCTGTCGGGCTCTGTCGGGCTCTGTCGGGCTCTACTGGGCCCTGTCGGGCTCTGTCGGGCTCTGTCGGGCCCTGTCGGGCTCTGTCGGGCCCTGTCGGGCTCTGTCGGGCTCTGTCGGGCTCTACTGGGCTCTGTCGGGCTCTGTCGGGCTCTATCGGGCTCTGTCGGGCTCTACTGGGCCCTGTCGGGCTCTGTCGGGCTCTGTCGGGCTCTGTCGGGCCCTGTCGGGCTCTGTCGGTCTCTGTCGGGCCCTGTCGGGCTCTGTCGGGCTCTGTCGGGCTCTACTGGGCCCTGTCGGGCTCTGTCGGGCTCTGTCAGGCCCTGTCGGGCTCTGTCGGGCTCTACTGGGCCCTGTCGGGCTCTGTCGGGCTGTGTCGGGCTCTGTCGGGCTCTGTCGGGCCCTGTCGGGCTCTGTCGGGCCCTGTCGGGCTCTGTCGGGCCCTGTCGGGCTCTGTCGGGCTCTGTCGGGCCCTCTCGTCTCTGTCGGGCTCTACTGGGCCCTCTCGGGCCCTGTCGGGCTCTGTCGGGCCCTGTCGGTCTCTGTCGGGCCCTGTCGGGCTCTGTCGGGCCCTGTCGGGCCCTGTCGGGCTCTGTCGGGCTCTACTGGGCCCTGTCGGGCTCTGTCGGGCTCTGTCGGGCTCTGTCGGGCTCTACTGGGCCCTGTCGGGCTCTGTCGGGCTCTGTCGGGCCCTGTCGGGCTCTGTCGGGCTCTACTGGGCCCTGTCGGGCCCTGTCGGGCCCTGTAGGGCTCTACTGGGCTCTACTGGGCTCTGTCGGGCACTTTCGGGCTCTACTGGGCCCTGTCGGGCCCTGTCGGGCTCTGTCGGGCTCTGTCGGGCCCTGTCGGGCTCTGTCGGGCTCTGTCGGGCTCTACTGGGCCCTGTCGGGCCCTGTCGGGCTCTGTCGGGCTCTGTCGGGCCCTGTCGGGCTCTGTCGGGCTCTGTCGGGCTCTGTCGGGCCCTGTCGGGCCCTGTCGGGCTCTGTCGGGCCCTGTCGGGCTCTGTCGGGCTCTGTCGGGCTCTCTCGGGCTCTGTCGGGCTCTACTGGGCTCTGTCGGGCTCTGTCGGGCTCTGTCGGGCTCTGTCGGGCTCTACTGGGCCCTGTCGGGCTCTGTCAGGCTCTGTCGGGCCCTGTCGGGCTCTGTCGGGCTCTGTTGGGCTCTGTCGGGCCCTGTCGGGCTCTGTCGGGCCCTGTCGGGCCCTGTCGGGCTCTGTCGGGCTCTGTCGGGCTCTGTCGGGCTCTACTGGGCTCTGTCGGGCTCTACTGGGCTCTACTGGGCCCTGTCGGGCTCTGTCGGGCTCTGTCGGGCTCTGTCGGGCTCTACTGGGCTCTGTCGGGCCCTGTCGGGCCCTGTCGGGCTCTGTCGGGCTCTGTCGGGCTCTGTCGGGCTCTACTGGGCCCTGTCGGTCCCTGTAGGGCTCTGTCGGGCTCTGTCGGTCTCTACTGGGCTAAACTGGGCTCTGTCGGGCCCTGTCGGGCCCTCTCGGGCTCTGTCGGGCTCTACTGGGCCCTGTCGGGCCCTGTCGGTCTCTGTCGGGCTCTGTCGGGCTCTACTGGGCTCTGTCGGGCTCTACTGGGCTCTACTGGGCCCTGTCGGGCTCTCTCGGGCTCTGTCGGGCTCTACTGGGCCCTGTCGGGCTCTGTCGGGCTCTGTCGGGCTCTGTCGGGCCCTGTCGGGCCCTGTCGGGCTCTGTCGGGCCCTGTCGGGCCCTGTCGGACTCTGTCGGGCTCTGTCGGGCTCTGTCGGGCTCTACTGGGCCCTGTCGGGCTCTGTCGGGCTCTGTCGGGCTCTACTGGGCTCTGTCGGGCTCTGTCGGGCCCTGTCGGGCCCTGTCGGGCTCTGTCAGGCTCTGTCGGGCCCTGTCGGGCTCTACTGGGCTCTACTGGGCTCCGTGAGGCTCTGTCGGGCTCTACTGGGCCCTGTCGGGTTCTGTCGGGCCCTGTCGGGCTCTGTCGGGCTCTGTCGGGCCCTGTCGGGCTCTGTCGGGCTCTGTCGGGCTCTGTCGGGCTCTACTGGGCTCTACTGGGCTCTGTCGGGCTCTGTCGGGCTCTACTGGGCCCTGTCGGGCTCTGTCGGGCTCTGTCGGGCCCTGTCGGGCTCTGTCGGGCCCTGTCGGGCTCTGTCGGGCTCTGTCGGGCTCTGTCGGGCCCTCTCGGCTCTGTCGGGCTCTACTGGGCCCTGTCGGGCCCTGTCGGGCTCTGTCGGGCTCTGTCGGGCCCTGTCGGGCTCTGTCGGGCTCTGTCGGGCTCTGTCGGGCTCTACTGGGCCCTGTCGTACTCTGTCGGGCTCTGTCGGGCTCTGTCGGGCTCTGACGGGTTCTGTCGGGCTCTGTCGGGCTCTGTCGGGCTCTACTGGCCCTGTCGGGCCCTGTCGGGCTCTGTCGGGCTCTGTCGGGCTCTGTCGGACCCTGTCGGGCTCTGTCGGGCTCTGTCAGGCTCTGTCGGGCTCTACTGGGCCCCGTCGGGCCCTGTCGGGCTCTGTCGGGCTCTGTCGGGCCCTGTCAGGCTCTGTCGGGCTCTGTCGGGCTCTACTGGGCCCTGTCGGGCCCTGTCGGGCTCTGTCGGGCCCTGTCGGGCCCTGTCGGGTTCTGTCGGGCTCTGTCGGGCCCTGTCGGGCCCTGTCGGGCTCTGTCGGGCTCTGTCGGGCCCTGTCGGGCTCTGTCGGGCTCTGTCGGGCTCTCTCGGGCTCTGTCGGGCTCTACTGGGCTCTGTCGGGCTCTGTCGGGCTCTGTCGGGCTCTACTGGGCCCTTTCGGGCTCTGTCAGGTTCTGTCGGGCCCTGTCGGGCTCTGTCGGGCCCTGTCGGTCCCTGTCGGGCTCTGTCAGGCTCTGTCGGGCTCTGTCGGGCTCGACAGGGCCCTGTCAGGCCCTGTCGGGCCCTGTCGGGCTCTACTGGTCTCTACTGGGCTCTGTCGGGCTCTGTCGGGCTCTACTGGGCCCTGTCGGGCCCTGTCGGGCCCTGTCGGGCTCTGTCGGGCCCTGTCGGGCTCTGTCGGGCTCTACTGGGCTCTACTGGGCTCTGTCGGGCTCTGTCGTTCTCTACTAGGCCCTGTCGGACCCTGTCGGGCCCTGTCGGGCTCTGTCGGGCTCTGTCGGGTTCTGTCGGGCTCTACTGGGCTCTGTCGGGCTCTGTCGGGCTCTGTCGGGCTCTGTCGGGCTCTACTGGGCCCTGTCGGGCCCTGTCGGGCTCTGTCGGGCCCTGTCGGGCTCTGTCGGGCTCTGTCGGGCTCTGTCGGGCTCTACTGGGCTCTGTTGGGCTCTGTCGGGCTCTGTCGGGCTCTGTCGGGCTCTGTCGGGCTCTACTGGGCCCTGTCGGGCTCTGTCGGGCTCTGTCGGGCTCTGTCGGGCTCTACTGGGCTCTGTCGGGCCCTGTCGGGCCCTGTCGGGCTCTGTCGGGCTCTGTCGGGCTCTGTCGGGCTCTACTGGGCCCTGTCGGTCCCTGTAGGGCTCTGTCGGGCTCTGTCGGTCTCTACTGGGCTAAACTGGGCTCTGTCGGGCCCTGTCGGGCCCTCTCGGGCTCTGTCGGGCTCTACTGGGCCCTGTCGGGCCCTGTCGGTCTCTGTCGGGCTCTGTCGGGCTCTACTGGGCTCTGTCGGGCTCTACTGGGCTCTACTGGGCCCTGTCGGGCTCTCTCGGGCTCTGTCGGGCTCTACTGGGCCCTGTCGGGCTCTGTCGGGCTCTGTCGGGCTCTGTCGGGCCCTGTCGGGCCCTGTCGGGCTCTGTCGGGCCCTGTCGGGCCCTGTCGGACTCTGTCGGGCTCTGTCGGGCTCTGTCGGGCTCTACTGGGCCCTGTCGGGCTCTGTCGGGCTCTGTCGGGCTCTACTGGGCTCTGTCGGGCTCTGTCGGGCTCTGTCGGGCCCTGTCGGGCCCTGTCGGGCTCTGTCAGGCTCTGTCGGGCCCTGTCGGGCTCTACTGGGCTCTACTGGGCTCCGTGAGGCTCTGTCGGGCTCTACTGGGCCCTGTCGGGTTCTGTCGGGCCCTGTCGGGCTCTGTCGGGCTCTGTCGGGCCCTGTCGGGCTCTGTCGGGCTCTGTCGGGCTCTGTCGGGCTCTACTGGGCTCTACTGGGCTCTGTCGGGCTCTGTCGGGCTCTACTGGGCCCTGTCGGGCTCTGTCGGGCTCTGTCGGGCCCTGTCGGGCTCTGTCGGGCCCTGTCGGGCTCTGTCGGGCTCTGTCGGGCTCTGTCGGGCCCTCTCGGCTCTGTCGGGCTCTACTGGGCCCTGTCGGGCCCTGTCGGGCTCTGTCGGGCTCTGTCGGGCCCTGTCGGGCTCTGTCGGGCTCTGTCGGGCTCTGTCGGGCTCTACTGGGCCCTGTCGTACTCTGTCGGGCTCTGTCGGGCTCTGTCGGGCTCTGACGGGTTCTGTCGGGCTCTGTCGGGCTCTGTCGGGCTCTACTGGCCCTGTCGGGCCCTGTCGGGCTCTGTCGGGCTCTGTCGGGCTCTGTCGGACCCTGTCGGGCTCTGTCGGGCTCTGTCAGGCTCTGTCGGGCTCTACTGGGCCCCGTCGGGCCCTGTCGGGCTCTGTCGGGCTCTGTCGGGCCCTGTCAGGCTCTGTCGGGCTCTGTCGGGCTCTACTGGGCCCTGTCGGGCCCTGTCGGGCTCTGTCGGGCTCTACTGGGCCCTGTCGGGCCCTGTCGGGTTCTGTCGGGCTCTGTCGGGCCCTGTCGGGCCCTGTCGGGCTCTGTCGGGCTCTGTCGGGCCCTGTCGGGCTCTGTCGGGCTCTGTCGGGCTCTCTCGGGCTCTGTCGGGCTCTACTGGGCTCTGTCGGGCTCTGTCGGGCTCTGTCGGGCTCTACTGGGCCCTTTCGGGCTCTGTCAGGTTCTGTCGGGCCCTGTCGGGCTCTGTCGGGCCCTGTCGGTCCCTGTCGGGCTCTGTCAGGCTCTGTCGGGCTCTGTCGGGCTCGACAGGGCCCTGTCAGGCCCTGTCGGGCCCTGTCGGGCTCTACTGGTCTCTACTGGGCTCTGTCGGGCTCTGTCGGGCTCTACTGGGCCCTGTCGGGCCCTGTCGGGCCCTGTCGGGCTCTGTCGGGCCCTGTCGGGCTCTGTCGGGCTCTACTGGGCTCTACTGGGCTCTGTCGGGCTCTGTCGTTCTCTACTAGGCCCTGTCGGACCCTGTCGGGCCCTGTCGGGCTCTGTCGGGCTCTGTCGGGTTCTGTCGGGCTCTACTGGGCTCTGTCGGGCTCTGTCGGGCTCTGTCGGGCTCTGTCGGGCTCTACTGGGCCCTGTCGGGCCCTGTCGGGCTCTGTCGGGCCCTGTCGGGCTCTGTCGGGCTCTGTCGGGCTCTGTCGGGCTCTACTGGGCTCTGTTGGGCTCTGTCGGGCTCTGTCGGGCTCTGTCGGGCTCTGTCGGGCTCTACTGGGCCCTGTCGGGCTCTGTCGGGCTCTGTCGGGCCCTGTCGGGCTCTGTCGGGCCCTGTCGGGCCCTGTCGGGCTCTGTCGGGCTCTGTCGGGCTCTGTCGGGCTCTACTGGGCCCTGTCGGGCCCTGTCGGGCTCTGTCGGGCTCTGTCGGGCTCTACTGGGCCCTGTCGGGCTCTGTCGGGCTCTGTCGGGCCCTGTCGGGCCCTGTCGGGCTCTGTCAGGCTCTGTCGGGCTCTGTCGGGCTCTACTGGGCCCTGTCGGGCCCTGTCGGGCCCTGTCGGGCTCTACTGGGCTCTAGTGGGCTCTGTCGGGCTCTTTCGGGCTCTACTGGGCCCTGTCGGGCCCTGTCGGGCCCTGTCGGGCCCTGTCGGGCTCTGTCGGGCCCTGTC
Organism: Caloenas nicobarica; assembly: GCF_036013445.1. Taxonomy (NCBI): domain Eukaryota; kingdom Metazoa; phylum Chordata; class Aves; order Columbiformes; family Columbidae; genus Caloenas; species Caloenas nicobarica. The sequence goes on along the minus strand of NW_027017280.1, from coordinate 87,886 downwards.
GGGCCCTGTCGGGCTCTGTCGGGCCCTGTCGGGCCCTGTCGGGCTCTGTCGGGCTCTGTCGGGCTCTACTGGGCTCTACTGGGCTCTGTCGGGCTCTGTCGGGCTCTACTGGGCCCTGTCGGGCCCTGTCGGGCCCTGTCGGGCTCTGTCGGTCTCTACTGGGCTCTGTCGGGCTCTGTCGGGCTCTGTCGGGCTCTACTGGGCCCTGTCGGGCTCTGTCGGGCCCTGTCGGGCTCTGTCGGGCTCTGTCGGGCTCTGTCGGGCCCTGTCGGGCTCTGTCGGGCCCTGTCGGGCTCTGTCGGGCTCTGTCGGGCTCTGTCGGGCTCTACTGGGCTCTGTCGGGCCCTGTCGGGCCCTTTCGGGCCCTGTCGGGCTCTGTCCGGCTCTGTCGGGCTCTACTGGGCCCTGTCGGGCCCTGTCGGGCCCTGTCGGGCTCTGTCGGGCTCTGTCGGGCCCTGTCGGGCTCTGTCGGGCCCTGTCGGGCTCTGTCGGGCTCTGTCGGGCTCTCTCGGGCTCTGTCGGGCTCTACTGGGCTTTGTCGGACTCTGTCGGGCTCTGTCGGGCTCTGTCGGGCTCTACTGGGCCCTGTCGGGCTCTGTCAGGCCCTGTCGGGCCCTGTCGGGCTCTGTCGGGCTCTGTCGGGCCCTGTCGGGCCCTGTCGGGCTCTGTCGGGCTCTGTCGGGCTCTACTGGGCTCTGTCAGGCTCTACTGGGCTCTACTGGGCCCTGTCGGGCTCTGTCGGGCTCTGTCGGGCTCTACTGGGCTCTGTCGGGCCCTGTCGGGCTCTGTCGGGCTCTGTCGGGCCCTGTCGGGCTCTGTCGGGCTCTGTCGGGCTCTGTCGGGCTCTACTGGGCTCTGTCGGGCTCTGTCGGGCTCTGTCGGGCTCTGTCGGGCTCTACTTGGCCCTGTCGGGCCCTGTCGCGCTCTGTCGGGCTCTGTCGGGCTCTGTCGGGCTCAACTGGTCTCTGTCGGGCTCTGTCGGGTTCTGTCGGGCTCTGTCGGGCTCTGTCGGGCTCTACTGGGCCCTGTCGGGCTCTGTCGGGCTCTGTCGGGCTCTGTCGGGTTCTGTCGGGCTCTGTCGGGCTCTTATGGGCCCTGTCGGGCTCTGTCGGTCTCTGTCGGGCTCTACTCGACTCTGTCGGGCTCTGTCGGGTTCTGTCGGGCCCTGTCGGGCCCTGTCGGGCCCTGTCGGGCTCTGTCGGGCTCTGTCGGGCTCTGTCGGGCCCTGTCGGGCCCTGTCGGGTTCTGTCGGGCTCTGTCGGGCCCTGTCGGGCTCTGTCGGGCTCTGTCGGGCCCTGTCGGGCTCTGTCGGGCTCTGTCGGGCTCTGTCGGGCTCTACTGGTCTCTGTCGGGCTCTGTCGGGCTCTGTCGGGCTCTGTCGGGCTCTACTGGGCCCTGTCGGGCCCTGTCGGGCTCTGTCGGGCCCTGTCGGGCTCTGTCGGGCTCTGTCGGGCCCTGTCGGGCCCTGTCGGGCCCTGTCGGGCTCTGTCGGGCCCTGTCGGGCTCTGTCGGGCTCTACTGGGCCCTGTCGGGCTCTGTCGGGCTCTGTCGGGCTCTGTCGGGCCCTGTCGGGCTCTGTCGGGCTCTACTGGGCTCTGTCGGGCTCTGTCGGGCTCTGTCGGGCCCTGTCGGGCTCTGTCGGGCTCTGTCGGGCCCTGTCGGGCTCTACTGGGCCCTGTCGGGCGCTGTCGGGTTCTGTCGGGCTCTGTCGGGCTCTGTCGGGCCCTGTCGGTCTCTGTCGGGCTCTGTCGGGCTCTGTCGGGCTCTACGGGGCCCTGTCGGGTTCTGTTGGGCTCTGTCGGGCTCTGTCGGGCTCTACTGGGCCCTGTCGGGCCCTGTCGGGGTCTGTCGGGCCCTGTCGGGCCCTGTCGGGCTCTGTCGGGCTCTGTCGGGCCCTCTCGGGCTCTGTCGGGCTCTACTGGGCCCTGTCGGGCCCTGTCGGGCTCTGTCGGGCCCTGTCGGGCCCTGTCGGGCTCTGTCGGGCTCTGTCGGGCTCTGTCGGGCTCTACTGGGCCCTGTCGGACTCTGTCGGGCCCTGTCGGGCTCTGTCGGGCCCTGTCGGGCTCTGTCGGGCTCTGACGGGTTCTGTCGGGCTCTGTCGGGCTCTACTGGGCCCTGTCGGGCCCTGTCGGGCCCTGTCGGGCTCTGTCGGGCTCTGTCGGGCTCTGTCGGGCTCTACTGGGCTCTACTGGGTTCTGTCGGGCTCTGTCGGGTTCTGTCGGGCTCTGTCGGGCTCTGTCGGGCTCTGTCGGGCCCTGTCGGGCTCTGTCGGGCTCTGTCGGGCCCTGTCGGGCTCTGTCGGGCCCTGTCGGGCCCTGTCGGGCTCTGTCGGGCTCTGTCGGGCCCTGTCGGGCTCTGTCGGGCTCTGTCGGGCTCTGTCGGGCTCTACTGGGCCCTGTCGGGCTCTGTCGGGCTCTGTCGGGCCCTGTCGGGCCCTGTCGGGCTCTGTCGGGCTCTGTCGGGCTCTGTCGGGCCCTGTCGGGCTCTGTCGGGCTCTGTCGGGCTCTGTCGGGCTCTACTGGGCCCTGTCGGGCTCTGTCGGGCTCTGTCGGGCCCTGTCGGGCCCTGTCGGGCTCTGTCGGGCTCTGTCGGGCTCTGTCGGGCTCTACTGGGCCCTGTCGGGCTCTGTCGGGCTCTGTCGGGCTCTACTGGGCCCTGTCGGGCTCTGTCGGGCTCTGTCGGGCCCTGTCGGTGCCTGTCGGGCTCTGTCGGGCTCTGTCGGGCTCTGTCGGGCTCTGTCGGGCTCTGTCGGGCTCTACTGGGCCCTGTCGGGCTCTGTCGGGCTCTGTCGGGCCCTGTCGGGCCCTGTCGGGCCCTGTCAGGCTCTGTCTTGCTCTGTCGGGCTCTACTGGGCCCTGTCGGGCCCTGTCGGGCCCTGTCGGGCTCTACTGGGCTCTACTGGGCTCTGTCGGGCTCTACTGGGCTCTGTCGGGCTCTTTCGGGCTCTACTGGGCCCTGTCGGGCCCTGTCGGGTTCTGTCGGGCTCTGTCGGGCTCTGTCGGGCTCTGTCGGGCTCTACTGGGCTCTACAGGGCTCTGTCGGGCTCTGTCGGGCTCTACTGGGCCCTGTCGGTCCCTGTCGGGCCCTGTCGGGCTCTGTCGGGCTCTACTGGGCTCTGTCGGGCTCTGTCGGGCTCTGTCGGGCTCTACTGGGCTCTGTCGGGCTCTGTCGGGCTCTGTCGGGCTCTGTCGGGCTCTACTGGGCCCTGTCGGGCTCTGTCGGGCTCTGTCGGGCCCTGTCGGGCTCTGTCGGGCCCTGTCGGGCTCTGTCGGGCTCTGTCGGGCTCTACTGGGCTCTGTCGGGCTCTGTCGGGCTCTATCGGGCTCTGTCGGGCTCTACTGGGCCCTGTCGGGCTCTGTCGGGCTCTGTCGGGCTCTGTCGGGCCCTGTCGGGCTCTGTCGGTCTCTGTCGGGCCCTGTCGGGCTCTGTCGGGCTCTGTCGGGCTCTACTGGGCCCTGTCGGGCTCTGTCGGGCTCTGTCAGGCCCTGTCGGGCTCTGTCGGGCTCTACTGGGCCCTGTCGGGCTCTGTCGGGCTGTGTCGGGCTCTGTCGGGCTCTGTCGGGCCCTGTCGGGCTCTGTCGGGCCCTGTCGGGCTCTGTCGGGCCCTGTCGGGCTCTGTCGGGCTCTGTCGGGCCCTCTCGTCTCTGTCGGGCTCTACTGGGCCCTCTCGGGCCCTGTCGGGCTCTGTCGGGCCCTGTCGGTCTCTGTCGGGCCCTGTCGGGCTCTGTCGGGCCCTGTCGGGCCCTGTCGGGCTCTGTCGGGCTCTACTGGGCCCTGTCGGGCTCTGTCGGGCTCTGTCGGGCTCTGTCGGGCTCTACTGGGCCCTTTCGGGCTCTGTCGGGCTCTGTCGGGCCCTGTCGGGCTCTGTCGGGCTCTACTGGGCCCTGTCGGGCCCTGTCGGGCCCTGTAGGGCTCTACTGGGCTCTACTGGGCTCTGTCGGGCACTTTCGGGCTCTACTGGGCCCTGTCGGGCCCTGTCGGGCTCTGTCGGGCTCTGTCGGGCCCTGTCGGGCTCTGTCGGGCTCTGTCGGGCTCTACTGGGCCCTGTCGGGCCCTGTCGGGCTCTGTCGGGCTCTGTCGGGCCCTGTCGGGCTCTGTCGGGCTCTGTCGGGCTCTGTCGGGCCCTGTCGGGCCCTGTCGGGCTCTGTCGGGCCCTGTCGGGCTCTGTCGGGCTCTGTCGGGCTCTCTCGGGCTCTGTCGGGCTCTACTGGGCTCTGTCGGGCTCTGTCGGGCTCTGTCGGGCTCTGTCGGGCTCTACTGGGCCCTGTCGGGCTCTGTCAGGCTCTGTCGGGCCCTGTCGGGCTCTGTCGGGCTCTGTTGGGCTCTGTCGGGCCCTGTCGGGCTCTGTCGGGCCCTGTCGGGCCCTGTCGGGCTCTGTCGGGCTCTGTCGGGCTCTGTCGGGCTCTACTGGGCTCTGTCGGGCTCTACTGGGCTCTACTGGGCCCTGTCGGGCTCTGTCGGGCTCTGTCGGGCTCTGTCGGGCTCTACTGGGCTCTGTCGGGCCCTGTCGGGCCCTGTCGGGCTCTGTCGGGCTCTGTCGGGCTCTGTCGGGCTCTACTGGGCCCTGTCGGTCCCTGTAGGGCTCTGTCGGGCTCTGTCGGTCTCTACTGGGCTAAACTGGGCTCTGTCGGGCCCTGTCGGGCCCTCTCGGGCTCTGTCGGGCTCTACTGGGCCCTGTCGGGCCCTGTCGGTCTCTGTCGGGCTCTGTCGGGCTCTACTGGGCTCTGTCGGGCTCTACTGGGCTCTACTGGGCCCTGTCGGGCTCTCTCGGGCTCTGTCGGGCTCTACTGGGCCCTGTCGGGCTCTGTCGGGCTCTGTCGGGCTCTGTCGGGCCCTGTCGGGCCCTGTCGGGCTCTGTCGGGCCCTGTCGGGCCCTGTCGGACTCTGTCGGGCTCTGTCGGGCTCTGTCGGGCTCTACTGGGCCCTGTCGGGCTCTGTCGGGCTCTGTCGGGCTCTACTGTGCTCTGTCGGGCTCTGTCGGGCTCTGTCGGGCCCTGTCGGGCCCTGTCGGGCTCTGTCAGGCTCTGTCGGGCCCTGTCGGGCTCTACTGGGCTCTACTGGGCTCCGTGAGGCTCTGTCGGGCTCTACTGGGCCCTGTCGGGTTCTGTCGGGCCCTGTCGGGCTCTGTCGGGCTCTGTCGGGCCCTGTCGGGCTCTGTCGGGCTCTGTCGGGCTCTGTCGGGCTCTACTGGGCTCTACTGGGCTCTGTCGGGCTCTGTCGGGCTCTACTGGGCCCTGTCGGGCTCTGTCGGGCTCTGTCGGGCCCTGTCGGGCTCTGTCGGGCCCTGTCGGGCTCTGTCGGGCTCTGTCGGGCTCTGTCGGGCCCTCTCGGCTCTGTCGGGCTCTACTGGGCCCTGTCGGGCCCTGTCGGGCTCTGTCGGGCTCTGTCGGGCCCTGTCGGGCTCTGTCGGGCTCTGTCGGGCTCTGTCGGGCTCTGTCGGGCTCTAGTGGGCCCTGTCGTACTCTGTCGGGCTCTGTCGGGCTCTGTCGGGCTCTGACGGGTTCTGTCGGGCTCTGTCGGGCTCTGTCGGGCTCTACTGGCCCTGTCGGGCCCTGTCGGGCTCTGTCGGGCTCTGTCGGGCTCTGTCGGACCCTGTCGGGCTCTGTCGGGCTCTGTCAGGCTCTGTCGGGCTCTACTGGGCCCCGTCGGGCCCTGTCGGGCTCTGTCGGGCTCTGTCGGGCCCTGTCAGGCTCTGTCGGGCTCTGTCGGGCTCTACTGGGCCCTGTCGGGCCCTGTCGGGCTCTGTCGGGCCCTGTCGGGCCCTGTCGGGTTCTGTCGGGCCCTGTCGGGCCCTGTCGGGCTCTGTCGGGCTCTGTCGGGCCCTGTCGGGCTCTGTCGGGCTCTGTTGGGCTCTCTCGGGCTCTGTCGGGCTCTACTGGGCTCTGTCGGGCTCTGTCGGGCTCTGTCGGGCTCTACTGGGCCCTTTCGGGCTCTGTCAGGTTCTGTCGGGCCCTGTCGGGCTCTGTCGGGCCCTGTCGGGCTCTGTCGGGCTCTGTCGGGCTCTGTCGGGCTCTACTGGGCCCTGTCGGGCTCTGTCGGGCTCTGTCGGGCTCTACTGGGCCCTGTCGGGCCCTGTCGGGCTCTGTCGGGCTCTGTCGGGCTCTGTCGGGCTCAACTGGTCTCTGTCGGGCTCTGTCGGGCTCTGTCGGGCTCTGTCGGGCTCTGTCGGGCTCTACTGGGCTCTACTGGGCTCTGTCGGGCTCTGTCGGTCTCTACTGGGCCCTGTCGGGCTCTGTCGGGCTCTGTTGGGCCCTGTCGGGCTCTGTCGGGCTCTGTCGGGCTCTACTGGGCTCTGTCGGGCCCTGTCGAGCTCTGTCGGGCTCTGTCGGGCCCTGTCGGGCCCTGTCGGGCTCTGTCGGGCTCTGTCGGGCTCTACTGGGCCCTGTCGGGCTCTGTCGGGCTCTGTCGGGCTCTGTCGGGCCCTGTCGGGCTCTGTCGGGCTCTGTCGGGCCCTGTCGGGCCCTGTCGGGCCCTGTCGGGCTCTGTCGGGCTCTACTGGGCCCTGTCGGGCTCTACTGGGCCCTGTCGGGCTCTGTCGGGCTCTGTCGGGCCCTGTCGGGCTCTGTCGGGCTCTGTCGGGCTCTGTCGGGCCTGTCGGGCTCTGTCGGGCTCTGTCGGGCCCTGTCGGGTCCTGTCGGGCTCTGTCGGGCCCTGTCGGGCTCTGTCGGGCTCTGTCGGGCTCTGTCGGGCTCTACTGGTCTCTGTCGGGCTCTGTCGGGCTCTGTCGGGCCCTCTCGGGCTCTGTTGGGCTCTACTGGGCTCTGTCGGGCTCTGTCGGGCTCTGTCGGGCCCTGTCGGGCTCTGTCGGGCTCTGTCGGGCTCTCTCGGGCTCTACTGGGCCCTGTCGGGCCCTGTCGGGCTCTGTCGGGCTCTGTCGGGCCCTGTCGGGCTCTGTCGGGCTCTGTCGGGCCCTGTCGGGCTCTGTCGGGCTCTGTCGGGCTCTGTCGGGCTCTGTCGGGCCCTCTCGGGCTCTGTCGGGCTCTACTGGGCCCTGTCGGGCCCTGTCGGGCTCTGTCGGGCTCTGTCGGGCTCTGTCGGGCTCTGTCGGGCTCTACTGGGCCCTGTTGGACTCTGTCGGGCTCTGTCGGGCTCTGTCGGGCTCTGACGGGTTCTGTCGGGCTCTGTCGGGCTCTACTGGGCCCTGTCGGGCCCTGTCGGGCCCTGTCGGGCTCTGTCGGGCTCTACTGGGCTCTACTGGGCTCTGTCGGGCTCTGTCGGGCTCTGTCGGGCCCTGTCGGGCTCTGTCGGGCTCTGTCGTGCCCTGTCGGGCTCTGTCGGGCCCTGTCGGGCCCTGTCGCGCCCTGTCGGGCCCTGTCGGGCCCTGTCGGGCCCTGTCGGGCTCTGTCGGGATCTGTCGGGCCCTGTCGGGCTCTGTCGGGCTCTGTCGGGCTCTGTCGGGCTCTACTGGGCTCTGTCGGGCCCTGTCGGGCCCTGTCGGGCTCTGTCGGGCTCTGTCGGGCCCTGTCGGGCCCTGTCGGGCTCTGTCGGAATCTGTCGGGCTCTACTGGGCCCTGTCGGGCCCTGTCGGACTCTGTCGGGCCCTGTCGGGCTCTGTCGGGCTCTGTTGGGCCCTGTCGGGCTCTGTCGGGCTCTGTCGGGCTCTGTCGGGCTCTGTCGGGCTCTACTGGGCCCTGTCGGGCTCTGTCGGGCTCTGTCGGGCTCTACTGGGCCCTGTCGGGCTCTGTCGGGCTCTTTCGGGCCCTGTCGGTCCCTGTCGGGCTCTGTCAGGCTCTGTCGGGCCCTGTCGGGCTCTACTGGTCTCTACTGGGCTCTGTCGGGCTCTGTCGGGCTCTACTGGGCCCTGTCGGGCCCTGTTGGGCCCTGTCGGGCTCTGTCGGGCCCTGTCGGGCTCTGTCGGGCTCTACTGGGCTCTACTGGGCTCTGTCGGGCTCTGTCGTTCTCTACTAGGCCCTGTCGGACCCTGTCGGGCCCTGTCGGGCTCTGTCGGGCTCTGTCGGGTTCTGTCGGGCTCTACTGGGCTCTGTCGGGCTCTGTCGGGCTCTGTTGGGCTCTGTCGGGCTCTACTGGGCCCTGTCGGGCCCTGTCGGGCCCTGTCGGGCTCTGTCGGGCCCTGTCGGGCTCTGTCGGGCTCTGTCGGGCTCTGTCGGGCTCTACTGGGCTCTGTTGGGCTCTGTCGGGCTCTGTCGGGCTCTGTCGGGCTCTGTCGGGCTCTACTGGGCCCTGTCGGGCTCTGTCGGGCTCTGTCGGGCCCTGTCGGGCTCTGTCGGGCCCTGTCGGGCCCTGTCGGGCTCTGTCGGGCTCTGTCGGGCTCTGTCGGGCTCTACTGGGCCCTGTCGGGCCCTGTCGGGCTCTGTCGGGCTCTGTCGGGCTCTACTGGGCCCTGACGGGCTCTGTCGGGCTCTGTCGGGCCCTGTCGGGCCCTGTCGGGCTCTGTCAGGCTCTGTCGGGCTCTGTCGGGCTCTACTGGGCCCTGTCGGGCCCTGTCGGGCCCTGTCGGGCTCTACTGGGCTCTAGTGGGCTCTGTCGGGCTCTTTCGGGCTCTACTGGGCCCTGTCGGGCCCTGTCGGGCTCTGTCGGGCCCTGTCGGGCCCTGTCGGGCTCTGTCGGGCTCTGTCGGGCTCTACTGGGCTCTACTGGGCTCTGTCGGGCTCTGTCGGGCTCTACTGGGCCCTGTCGGGCCCTGTCGGGCCCTGTCGGGCTCTGTCGGGCTCTACTGGGCTCTGTCGGGCTCTGTCGGGCTCTGTCGGGCTCTACTGGGCCCTGTCGGGCTCTGTCGGGCCCTGTCGGGCTCTGTCGGGCTCTGTCGGGTCCTGTCGGGCCCTGTCGGGCTCTGTCGGGCCCTGTCGGGCTCTGTCGGGCTCTGTCGGGCTCTGTCGGGCTCTGTCGGGCTCTACTGGGCTCTGTCGGGCCCTGTCGGGCCCTTTCGGGCCCTGTCGGGCTCTGTCGGGCTCTGTCGGGCTCTACTGGGCCCTGTCGGGCCCTGTCGGGCTCTGTCGGGCCCTGTCGGGCCCTGTCGGGCTCTGTCGGGCTCTGTCGGGCCCTGTCGGGCTCTGTCGGGCCCTGTCGGGCTCTGTCGGGCTCTGTCGGGCTCTCTCGGGCTCTGTCGGGCTCTACTGGGCTTTGTCGGACTCTGTCGGGCTCTGTCGGGCTCTGTCGGGCTCTACTGGGCCCTGTCGGGCTCTGTCAGGCCCTGTCGGGCCCTGTCGGGCTCTGTCGGGCTCTGTCGGGCCCTGTCGGGCTCTGTCGGGCTCTGTCGGGCTCTACTGGGCTCTGTCAGGCTCTACTGGGCTCTACTGGGCCCTGTCGGGCTCTGTCGGGCTCTGTCGGGCTCTACTGGGCTCTGTCGGGCCCTGTCGGGCTCTGTCGGGCTCTGTCGGGCCCTGTCGGGCTCTGTCGGGCTCTGTCGGGCCCTGTCGGGCTCTGTCGGGCTCTGTCGGGCTCTGTCGGGCTCTACTGGGCTCTGTCGGGCTCTGTCGGGCTCTGTCGGGCTCTACTTGGCCCTGTCGGGCCCTGTCGCGCTCTGTCGGGCTCTGTCGGGCTCTGTCGGGCTCAACTGGTCTCTGTCGGGCTCTGTCGGGTTCTGTCGGGCTCTGTCGGGCTCTGTCGGGCTCTACTGGGCCCTGTCGGGCTCTGTCGGGCTCTGTCGGGCCCTGTCGGGCTCTGTCGGGCTCTGTCGGGCTCTGTCGGGTTCTGTCGGGCTCTGTCGGGCTCTGTCGGGCTCTTCTGGGCCCTGTCGGGCCCTGTCGGGCTCTGTCGGGCTCTGTCGGGCTCTGTCGGCCTCTACTGGGCCCTGTCGGGCTCTGTCGGGCTCTGTCGGGCTCTACTCGACTCTGTCGGGCTCTGTCGGGTTCTGTCGGGCTCTGTCGGGCTCTGTCGGGCTCTACTGGGCTCTGTCGGGCCCTGGCGGGCCCTGTCGGGCCCTGTCGGGCTCTGTCGGGCTCTGTCGGGCTCTGTCGGGCTCTGTCGGGCCCTGTCGGGCCCTGTCGGGTTCTGTCGGGCTCTGTCGGGCCCTGTCGGGCTCTGTCGGGCTCTGTCGGGCCCTGTCGGGCTCTGTCGGGCTCTGTCGGGCTCTGTCGGGCTCTACTGGTCTCTGTCGGGCTCTGTCGGGCTCTGTCGGGCTCTGTCGGGCTCTACTGGGCCCTGTCGGGCCCTGTCGGGCTCTGTCGGGCCCTGTCGGGCTCTGTCGGGCTCTGTCGGGCCCTGTCGGGCTCTGTCGGGCCCTGTCGGGCTCTGTCGGGCTCTACTGGGCCCTGTCGGGCTCTGTCGGGCTCTGTCGGGCTCTGTCGGGCCCTGTCGGGCTCTGTCGGGCTCTACTGGGCTCTGTCGGGCTCTGTCGGGCTCTGTCGGGCCCTGTCGGGCTCTGTCGGGCTCTGTCGGGCCCTGTCGGGCTCTACTGGGCCCTGTCGGGCGCTGTCGGGTTCTGTCGGGCTCTGTCGGGCTCTGTCGGGCCCTGTCGGGCTCTGTCGGGCCCTGTCGGGCTCTGTCGGGCTCTGTCGGGCTCTGTCGGGCTCTACTGGGCTCTGTTGGGCTCTGTCGGGCTCTGTCGGGCTCTGTCGGGCTCTGTCGGGCTCTACTGGGCCCTGTCGGGCTCTGTCGGGCTCTGTCGGGCCCTGTCGGGCTCTGTCGGGCCCTGTCGGGCCCTGTCGGGCTCTGTCGGGCTCTGTCGGGCTCTGTCGGGCTCTACTGGGCCCTGTCGGGCCCTGTCGGGCTCTGTCGGGCTCTGTCGGGCTCTACTGGGCCCTGACGGGCTCTGTCGGGCTCTGTCGGGCCCTGTCGGGCCCTGTCGGGCTCTGTCAGGCTCTGTCGGGCTCTGTCGGGCTCTACTGGGCCCTGTCGGGCCCTGTCGGGCCCTGTCGGGCTCTACTGGGCTCTAGTGGGCTCTGTCGGGCTCTTTCGGGCTCTACTGGGCCCTGTCGGGCCCTGTCGGGCTCTGTCGGGCCCTGTCGGGCCCTGTCGGGCTCTGTCGGGCCCTGTCGGGCCCTGTCGGGCTCTGTCGGGCTCTGTCGGGCTCTACTGGGCTCTACTGGGCTCTGTCGGGCTCTGTCGGGCTCTACTGGGCCCTGTCGGGCCCTGTCGGGCCCTGTCGGGCTCTGTCGGGCTCTACTGGGCTCTGTCGGGCTCTGTCGGGCTCTGTCGGGCTCTACTGGGCCCTGTCGGGCTCTGTCGGGCCCTGTCGGGCTCTGTCGGGCTCTGTCGGGTCCTGTCGGGCCCTGTCGGGCTCTGTCGGGCCCTGTCGGGCTCTGTCGGGCTCTGTCGGGCTCTGTCGGGCTCTGTCGGGCTCTACTGGGCTCTGTCGGGCCCTGTCGGGCCCTTTCGGGCCCTGTCGGGCTCTGTCGGGCTCTGTCGGGCTCTACTGGGCCCTGTCGGGCCCTGTCGGGCTCTGTCGGGCCCTGTCGGGCCCTGTCGGGCTCTGTCGGGCTCTGTCGGGCCCTGTCGGGCTCTGTCGGGCCCTGTCGGGCTCTGTCGGGCTCTGTCGGGCTCTCTCGGGCTCTGTCGGGCTCTACTGGGCTTTGTCGGACTCTGTCGGGCTCTGTCGGGCTCTGTCGGGCTCTACTGGGCCCTGTCGGGCTCTGTCAGGCCCTGTCGGGCCCTGTCGGGCTCTGTCGGGCTCTGTCGGGCCCTGTCGGGCTCTGTCGGGCTCTGTCGGGCTCTACTGGGCTCTGTCAGGCTCTACTGGGCTCTACTGGGCCCTGTCGGGCTCTGTCGGGCTCTGTCGGGCTCTACTGGGCTCTGTCGGGCCCTGTCGGGCTCTGTCGGGCTCTGTCGGGCCCTGTCGGGCTCTGTCGGGCTCTGTCGGGCCCTGTCGGGCTCTGTCGGGCTCTGTCGGGCTCTGTCGGGCTCTACTGGGCTCTGTCGGGCTCTGTCGGGCTCTGTCGGGCTCTGTCGGGCTCTACTTGGCCCTGTCGGGCCCTGTCGCGCTCTGTCGGGCTCTGTCGGGCTCTGTCGGGCTCAACTGGTCTCTGTCGGGCTCTGTCGGGTTCTGTCGGGCTCTGTCGGGCTCTGTCGGGCTCTACTGGGCCCTGTCGGGCTCTGTCGGGCTCTGTCGGGCCCTGTCGGGCTCTGTCGGGCTCTGTCGGGCTCTGTCGGGTTCTGTCGGGCTCTGTCGGGCTCTGTCGGGCTCTTCTGGGCCCTGTCGGGCCCTGTCGGGCTCTGTCGGGCTCTGTCGGGCTCTGTCGGCCTCTACTGGGCCCTGTCGGGCTCTGTCGGGCTCTGTCGGGCTCTACTCGACTCTGTCGGGCTCTGTCGGGTTCTGTCGGGCTCTGTCGGGCTCTGTCGGGCTCTACTGGGCCCTGGCGGGCCCTGTCGGGCCCTGTCGGGCTCTGTCGGGCTCTGTCGGGCTCTGTCGGGCTCTGTCGGGCCCTGTCGGGCCCTGTCGGGTTCTGTCGGGCTCTGTCGGGCCCTGTCGGGCTCTGTCGGGCTCTGTCGGGCCCTGTCGGGCTCTGTCGGGCTCTGTCGGGCTCTGTCGGGCTCTACTGGTCTCTGTCGGGCTCTGTCGGGCTCTGTCGGGCTCTGTCGGGCTCTACTGGGCCCTGTCGGGCCCTGTCGGGCTCTGTCGGGCCCTGTCGGGCTCTGTCGGGCTCTGTCGGGCCCTGTCGGGCTCTGTCGGGCCCTGTCGGGCTCTGTCGGGCTCTACTGGGCCCTGTCGGGCTCTGTCGGGCTCTGTCGGGCTCTGTCGGGCCCTGTCGGGCTCTGTCGGGCTCTACTGGGCTCTGTCGGGCTCTGTCGGGCTCTGTCGGGCCCTGTCGGGCTCTGTCGGGCTCTGTCGGGCCCTGTCGGGCTCTACTGGGCCCTGTCGGGCGCTGTCGGGTTCTGTCGGGCTCTGTCGGGCTCTGTCGGGCCCTGTCGGTCTCTGTCGGGCTCTGTCGGGCTCTGTCGGGCTCTACGGGGCCCTGTCGGGTTCTGTCGGGCTCTGTCGGGCTCTGTCGGGCTCTACTGGGCCCTGTCGGGCCCTGTCGGGCTCTGTCGGGTTCTGTCGGGCTCTGTCGGAGCCTGTCGGGCTCTGTCGGGCTCTGTCGGGCCCTCTCGGGCTCTGTCGGGCTCTACTGGGCCCTGTCGGGCCCTGTCGGGCCCTGTCGGGCTCTGTCGGGCCCTGTCGGGCTCTGTCGGGCTCTGTCGGGCTCTGTCGGGCTCTACTGGGCTCTGTTGGGCTCTGTTGGGCTCTGTCGGGCTCTGTCGGGCTCTGTCGGGCTCTGTCGGGCTCTACTGGGCCCTGTCGGGCCGTGTCGGGCCCTGTCGGGCTCTGTCGGGCCCTGTCGGGCTCTGTCGGGCTCTACTGGGCCCTGTCGGGCTCTGTCGGGCTCTGTCGGGCTCTGTCGGGCCCTGTCGGGCTCTGTCGGGCTCTACTGGGCTCTGTCGGGCTCTGTCGGGCTCTGTCGGGCCCTGTCGGGCTCTGTCGGGCTCTGTCGGGCCCTGTCGGGCTCTACTGGGCCCTGTCGGGCGCTGTCGGGTTCTGTCGGGCTCTGTCGGGCTCTGTCGGGCCCTGTCGGTCTCTGTCGGGCTCTGTCGGGCTCTGTCGGGCTCTACGGGGCCCTGTCGGGTTCTGTTGGGCTCTGTCGGGCTCTGTCGGGCTCTACTGGGCCCTGTCGGGCCCTGTCGGGGTCTGTCGGGCCCTGTCGGGCCCTGTCGGGCTCTGTCGGGCTCTGTCGGGCCCTCTCGGGCTCTGTCGGGCTCTACTGGGCCCTGTCGGGCCCTGTCGGGCTCTGTCGGGCCCTGTCGGGCCCTGTCGGGCTCTGTCGGGCTCTGTCGGGCTCTGTCGGGCTCTACTGGGCCCTGTCGGACTCTGTCGGGCCCTGTCGGGCTCTGTCGGGCCCTGTCGGGCTCTGTCGGGCTCTGACGGGTTCTGTCGGGCTCTGTCGGGCTCTACTGGGCCCTGTCGGGCCCTGTCGGGCCCTGTCGGGCTCTGTCGGGCTCTGTCGGGCTCTGTCGGGCTCTACTGGGCTCTACTGGGTTCTGTCGGGCTCTGTCGGGTTCTGTCGGGCTCTGTCGGGCTCTGTCGGGCTCTGTCGGGCCCTGTCGGGCTCTGTCGGGCTCTGTCGGGCCCTGTCGGGCTCTGTCGGGCCCTGTCGGGCCCTGTCGGGCTCTGTCGGGCTCTGTCGGGCCCTGTCGGGCTCTGTCGGGCTCTGTCGGGCTCTACTGGGCCCTGTCGGGCTCTGTCGGGCTCTGTCGGGCCCTGTCGGGCCCTGTCGGGCTCTGTCGGGCTCTGTCGGGCTCTGTCGGGCCCTGTCGGGCTCTGTCGGGCTCTGTCGGGCTCTGTCGGGCTCTACTGGGCCCTGTCGGGCTCTGTCGGGCTCTGTCGGGCCCTGTCGGGCCCTGTCGGGCTCTGTCGGGCTCTGTCGGGCTCTGTCGGGCTCTACTGGGCCCTGTCGGGCTCTGTCGGGCTCTGTCGGGCTCTACTGGGCCCTGTCGGGCTCTGTCGGGCTCTGTCGGGCCCTGTCGGTGCCTGTCGGGCTCTGTCGGGCTCTGTCGGGCTCTGTCGGGCTCTGTCGGGCTCTGTCGGGCTCTACTGGGCCCTGTCGGGCTCTGTCGGGCTCTGTCGGGCCCTGTCGGGCCCTGTCGGGCCCTGTCAGGCTCTGTCTTGCTCTGTCGGGCTCTACTGGGCCCTGTCGGGCCCTGTCGGGCCCTGTCGGGCTCTACTGGGCTCTACTGGGCTCTGTCGGGCTCTACTGGGCTCTGTCGGGCTCTTTCGGGCTCTACTGGGCCCTGTCGGGCCCTGTCGGGTTCTGTCGGGCTCTGTCGGGCTCTGTCGGGCTCTGTCGGGCTCTACTGGGCTCTACAGGGCTCTGTCGGGCTCTGTCGGGCTCTACTGGGCCCTGTCGGTCCCTGTCGGGCCCTGTCGGGCTCTGTCGGGCTCTACTGGGCTCTGTCGGGCTCTGTCGGGCTCTGTCGGGCTCTACTGGGCTCTGTCGGGCTCTGTCGGGCTCTGTCGGGCTCTGTCGGGCTCTACTGGGCCCTGTCGGGCTCTGTCGGGCCCTGTCGGGCTCTGTCGGGCCCTGTCGGGCTCTGTCGGGCTCTGTCGGGCTCTACTGGGCTCTGTCGGGCTCTGTCGGGCTCTATCGGGCTCTGTCGGGCTCTACTGGGCCCTGTCGGGCTCTGTCGGGCTCTGTCGGGCTCTGTCGGGCCCTGTCGGGCTCTGTCGGTCTCTGTCGGGCCCTGTCGGGCTCTGTCGGGCTCTGTCGGGCTCTACTGGGCCCTGTCGGGCTCTGTCGGGCTCTGTCAGGCCCTGTCGGGCTCTGTCGGGCTCTACTGGGCCCTGTCGGGCTCTGTCGGGCTGTGTCGGGCTCTGTCGGGCTCTGTCGGGCCCTGTCGGGCTCTGTCGGGCCCTGTCGGGCTCTGTCGGGCCCTGTCGGGCTCTGTCGGGCTCTGTCGGGCCCTCTCGTCTCTGTCGGGCTCTACTGGGCCCTCTCGGGCCCTGTCGGGCTCTGTCGGGCCCTGTCGGTCTCTGTCGGGCCCTGTCGGGCTCTGTCGGGCCCTGTCGGGCCCTGTCGGGCTCTGTCGGGCTCTACTGGGCCCTGTCGGGCTCTGTCGGGCTCTGTCGGGCTCTGTCGGGCTCTACTGGGCCCTGTCGGGCTCTGTCGGGCTCTGTCGGGCCCTGTCGGGCTCTGTCGGGCTCTACTGGGCCCTGTCGGGCCCTGTCGGGCCCTGTAGGGCTCTACTGGGCTCTACTGGGCTCTGTCGGGCACTTTCGGGCTCTACTGGGCCCTGTCGGGCCCTGTCGGGCTCTGTCGGGCTCTGTCGGGCCCTGTCGGGCTCTGTCGGGCTCTGTCGGGCTCTACTGGGCCCTGTCGGGCCCTGTCGGGCTCTGTCGGGCTCTGTCGGGCCCTGTCGGGCTCTGTCGGGCTCTGTCGGGCTCTGTCGGGCCCTGTCGGGCCCTGTCGGGCTCTGTCGGGCCCTGTCGGGCTCTGTCGGGCTCTGTCGGGCTCTCTCGGGCTCTGTCGGGCTCTACTGGGCTCTGTCGGGCTCTGTCGGGCTCTGTCGGGCTCTGTCGGGCTCTACTGGGCCCTGTCGGGCTCTGTCAGGCTCTGTCGGGCCCTGTCGGGCTCTGTCGGGCTCTGTTGGGCTCTGTCGGGCCCTGTCGGGCTCTGTCGGGCCCTGTCGGGCCCTGTCGGGCTCTGTCGGGCTCTGTCGGGCTCTGTCGGGCTCTACTGGGCTCTGTCGGGCTCTACTGGGCTCTACTGGGCCCTGTCGGGCTCTGTCGGGCTCTGTCGGGCTCTGTCGGGCTCTACTGGGCTCTGTCGGGCCCTGTCGGGCCCTGTCGGGCTCTGTCGGGCTCTGTCGGGCTCTGTCGGGCTCTACTGGGCCCTGTCGGTCCCTGTAGGGCTCTGTCGGGCTCTGTCGGTCTCTACTGGGCTAAACTGGGCTCTGTCGGGCCCTGTCGGGCCCTCTCGGGCTCTGTCGGGCTCTACTGGGCCCTGTCGGGCCCTGTCGGTCTCTGTCGGGCTCTGTCGGGCTCTACTGGGCTCTGTCGGGCTCTACTGGGCTCTACTGGGCCCTGTCGGGCTCTCTCGGGCTCTGTCGGGCTCTACTGGGCCCTGTCGGGCTCTGTCGGGCTCTGTCGGGCTCTGTCGGGCCCTGTCGGGCCCTGTCGGGCTCTGTCGGGCCCTGTCGGGCCCTGTCGGACTCTGTCGGGCTCTGTCGGGCTCTGTCGGGCTCTACTGGGCCCTGTCGGGCTCTGTCGGGCTCTGTCGGGCTCTACTGTGCTCTGTCGGGCTCTGTCGGGCTCTGTCGGGCCCTGTCGGGCCCTGTCGGGCTCTGTCAGGCTCTGTCGGGCCCTGTCGGGCTCTACTGGGCTCTACTGGGCTCCGTGAGGCTCTGTCGGGCTCTACTGGGCCCTGTCGGGTTCTGTCGGGCCCTGTCGGGCTCTGTCGGGCTCTGTCGGGCCCTGTCGGGCTCTGTCGGGCTCTGTCGGGCTCTGTCGGGCTCTACTGGGCTCTACTGGGCTCTGTCGGGCTCTGTCGGGCTCTACTGGGCCCTGTCGGGCTCTGTCGGGCTCTGTCGGGCCCTGTCGGGCTCTGTCGGGCCCTGTCGGGCTCTGTCGGGCTCTGTCGGGCTCTGTCGGGCCCTCTCGGCTCTGTCGGGCTCTACTGGGCCCTGTCGGGCCCTGTCGGGCTCTGTCGGGCTCTGTCGGGCCCTGTCGGGCTCTGTCGGGCTCTGTCGGGCTCTGTCGGGCTCTGTCGGGCTCTACTGGGCCCTGTCGTACTCTGTCGGGCTCTGTCGGGCTCTGTCGGGCTCTGACGGGTTCTGTCGGGCTCTGTCGGGCTCTGTCGGGCTCTACTGGCCCTGTCGGGCCCTGTCGGGCTCTGTCGGGCTCTGTCGGGCTCTGTCGGACCCTGTCGGGCTCTGTCGGGCTCTGTCAGGCTCTGTCGGGCTCTACTGGGCCCCGTCGGGCCCTGTCGGGCTCTGTCGGGCTCTGTCGGGCCCTGTCAGGCTCTGTCGGGCTCTGTCGGGCTCTACTGGGCCCTGTCGGGCCCTGTCGGGCTCTGTCGGGCCCTGTCGGGCCCTGTCGGGTTCTGTCGGGCCCTGTCGGGCCCTGTCGGGCTCTGTCGGGCTCTGTCGGGCCCTGTCGGGCTCTGTCGGGCTCTGTTGGGCTCTCTCGGGCTCTGTCGGGCTCTACTGGGCTCTGTCGGGCTCTGTCGGGCTCTGTCGGGCTCTACTGGGCCCTTTCGGGCTCTGTCAGGTTCTGTCGGGCCCTGTCGGGCTCTGTCGGGCCCTGTCGGGCTCTGTCGGGCTCTGTCGGGCTCTGTCGGGCTCTACTGGGCCCTGTCGGGCTCTGTCGGGCTCTGTCGGGCTCTACTGGGCCCTGTCGGGCCCTGTCGGGCTCTGTCGGGCTCTGTCGGGCTCTGTCGGGCTCAACTGGTCTCTGTCGGGCTCTGTCGGGCTCTGTCGGGCTCTGTCGGGCTCTGTCGGGCTCTACTGGGCTCTACTGGGCTCTGTCGGGCTCTGTCGGTCTCTACTGGGCCCTGTCGGGCTCTGTCGGGCTCTGTTGGGCCCTGTCGGGCTCTGTCGGGCTCTGTCGGGCTCTACTGGGCTCTGTCGGGCCCTGTCGAGCTCTGTCGGGCTCTGTCGGGCCCTGTCGGGCCCTGTCGGGCTCTGTCGGGCTCTGTCGGGCTCTACTGGGCCCTGTCGGGCTCTGTCGGGCTCTGTCGGGCTCTGTCGGGCCCTGTCGGGCTCTGTCGGGCTCTGTCGGGCCCTGTCGGGCCCTGTCGGGCCCTGTCGGGCTCTGTCGGGCTCTACTGGGCCCTGTCGGGCTCTACTGGGCCCTGTCGGGCTCTGTCGGGCTCTGTCGGGCCCTGTCGGGCTCTGTTGGGCTCTGTCGGGCTCTGTCGGGCCTGTCGGGCTCTGTCGGGCTCTGTCGGGCCCTGTCGGGTCCTGTCGGGCTCTGTCGGGCCCTGTCGGGCTCTGTCGGGCTCTGTCGGGCTCTGTCGGGCTCTACTGGTCTCTGTCGGGCTCTGTCGGGCTCTGTCGGGCCCTCTCGGGCTCTGTTGGGCTCTACTGGGCTCTGTCGGGCTCTGTCGGGCTCTGTCGGGCCCTGTCGGGCTCTGTCGGGCTCTGTCGGGCTCTCTCGGGCTCTACTGGGCCCTGTCGGGCCCTGTCGGGCTCTGTCGGGCTCTGTCGGGCCCTGTCGGGCTCTGTCGGGCCCTGTCGGGCTCTGTCGGGCTCTGTCGGGCTCTGTCGGGCCCTCTCGGGCTCTGTCGGGCTCTACTGGGCCCTGTCGGGCCCTGTCGGGCTCTGTCGGGCTCTGTCGGGCTCTGTCGGGCTCTGTCGGGCTCTACTGGGCCCTGTTGGACTCTGTCGGGCTCTGTCGGGCTCTGTCGGGCTCTGACGGGTTCTGTCGGGCTCTGTCGGGCTCTACTGGGCCCTGTCGGGCCCTGTCGGGCCCTGTCGGGCTCTGTCGGGCTCTACTGGGCTCTACTGGGCTCTGTCGGGCTCTGTCGGGCTCTGTCGGGCCCTGTCGGGCTCTGTCGGGCTCTGTCGTGCCCTGTCGGGCTCTGTCGGGCCCTGTCGGGCCCTGTCGCGCCCTGTCGGGCCCTGTCGGGCCCTGTCGGGCCCTGTCGGGCTCTGTCGGGATCTGTCGGGCCCTGTCGGGCTCTGTCGGGCTCTGTCGGGCTCTGTCGGGCTCTACTGGGCTCTGTCGGGCCCTGTCGGGCCCTGTCGGGCTCTGTCGGGCTCTGTCGGGCCCTGTCGGGCCCTGTCGGGCTCTGTCGGAATCTGTCGGGCTCTACTGGGCCCTGTCGGGCCCTGTCGGACTCTGTCGGGCCCTGTCGGGCTCTGTCGGGCTCTGTTGGGCCCTGTCGGGCTCTGTCGGGCTCTGTCGGGCTCTGTCGGGCTCTGTCGGGCTCTACTGGGCCCTGTCGGGCTCTGTCGGGCTCTGTCGGGCTCTACTGGGCCCTGTCGGGCTCTGTCGGGCTCTTTCGGGCCCTGTCGGTCCCTGTCGGGCTCTGTCAGGCTCTGTCGGGCCCTGTCGGGCTCTACTGGTCTCTACTGGGCTCTGTCGGGCTCTGTCGGGCTCTACTGGGCCCTGTCGGGCCCTGTTGGGCCCTGTCGGGCTCTGTCGGGCCCTGTCGGGCTCTGTCGGGCTCTACTGGGCTCTACTGGGCTCTGTCGGGCTCTGTCGTTCTCTACTAGGCCCTGTCGGACCCTGTCGGGCCCTGTCGGGCTCTGTCGGGCTCTGTCGGGTTCTGTCGGGCTCTACTGGGCTCTGTCGGGCTCTGTCGGGCTCTGTCGGGCTCTGTCGGGCTCTACTGGGCCCTGTCGGCTCTGTCGGGCCCTGTCGGGCTCTGTCGGGCTCTGTCGGGCTCTGTCGGGCTCTACTGGGCTCTGTTGGGCTCTGTCGGGCTCTGTCGGGCTCTGTCGGGCTCTGTCGGGCTCTACTGGGCCCTGTCGGGCTCTGTCGGGCTCTGTCGGGCCCTGTCGGGCTCTGTCGGGCCCTGTCGGGCCCTGTCGGGCTCTGTCGGCTCTGTCGGGCTCTGTCGGGCTCTACTGGGCCCTGTCGGGCCCTGTCGGGCTCTGTCGGGCTCTGTCGGGCTCTACTGGGCCCTTACGGGCTCTGTCGGGCTCTGTCGGGCCCTGTCGGGCCCTGTCGGGCTCTGTCAGGCTCTGTCGGGCTCTGTCGGGCTCTACTGGGCCCTGTCGGGCCCTGTCGGGCCCTGTCGGGCTCTACTGGGCTCTAGTGGGCTCTGTCGGGCTCTTTCGGGCTCTACTGGGCCCTGTCGGGCCCTGTCGGGCTCTGTCGGGCCCTGTCGGGCCCTGTCGGGCTCTGGTCGGGCCCTGTCGGGCCCTGTCGGGCTCTGTCGGGCTCTGTCGGGCTCTACTGGGCTCTACTGGGCTCTGTCGGGCTCTGTCGGGCTCTACTGGGCCCTGTCGGGCCCTGTCGGGCCCTGTCGGGCTCTGTCGGGCTCTACTGGGCTCTGTCGGGCTCTGTCGGGCTCTGTCGGGCTCTACTGGGCCCTGTCGGGCTCTGTCGGGCCCTGTCGGGGCTCTGTCGGGCTCTGTCGGGTCCTGTCGGGGCCCTGTCGGGCTCTGTCGGGCCCTGTCGGGCTCTGTCGGGCTCTGTCGGGCTCTGTCGGGCTCTGTCGGGCTCTACTGGGCTCTGTCGGGCCCTGTCGGGCCCTTTCGGGCCCTGTCGGGCTCTGTCGGGCTCTGTCGGGCTCTACTGGGCCCTGTCGGGCCCTGTCGGGCTCTGTCGGGCCCTGTCGGGCCCTGTCGGGCTCTGTCGGGCTCTGTCGGCCCTGTCGGGCTCTGTCGGGCCCTGTCGGGCTCTGTCGGGCTCTGTCGGGCTCTCTCGGGCTCTGTCGGGCTCTACTGGGCTTTGTCGGACTCTGTCGGGCTCTGTCGGGCTCTGTCGGGCTCTACTGGGCCCTGTCGGGCTCTGTCAGGCCCTGTCGGGCCCTGTCGGGCTCTGTCGGGCTCTGTCGGGCCCTGTCGGGCTCTGTCGGGCTCTGTCGGGCTCTACTGGGCTCTGTCAGGCTCTACTGGGCTCTACTGGGCCCTGTCGGGCTCTGTCGGGCTCTGTCGGGCTCTACTGGCTCTGTCGGGCCCTGTCGGGCTCTGTCGGGCTCTGTCGGGCCCTGTCGGGCTCTGTCGGGCTCTGTCGGGCCCTGTCGGGCTCTGTCGGGCTCTGTCGGGCTCTGTCGGGCTCTACTGGGCTCTGTCGGGCTCTGTCGGGCTCTGTCGGGCTCTGTCGGGCTCTACTTGGCCCTGTCGGGCCCTGTCGCGCTCTGTCGGGCTCTGTCGGGCTCTGTCGGGCTCAACTGGTCTCTGTCGGGCTCTGTCGGGTTCTGTCTGGGCTCTGTCGGGCTCTGTCGGGCTCTACTGGGCCCTGTCGGGCTCTGTCGGGCTCTGTCGGGCCCTGTCGGGCTCTGTCGGGCTCTGTCGGGCTCTGTCGGGTTCTGTCGGGCTCTGTCGGGCTCTGTTCGGGCTCTTCTGGGCCCTGTCGGGCCCTGTCGGGCTCTGTCGGGCTCTGTCGGGCTCTGTCGGCCTCTACTGGGCCCTGTCGGGCTCTGTCGGGCTCTGTCGGGCTCTACTCGACTCTGTCGGGCTCTGTCGGGTTCTGTCGGGCTCTGTCGGGCTCTGTCGGGCTCTACTGGGCTCTGTCGGGCCCTGGCGGGCCCTGTCGGGCCCTGTCGGGCTCTGTCGGGCTCTGTCGGGCTCTGTCGGGCTCTGTCGGGCCCTGTCGGGCCCTGTCGGGTTCTGTCGGGCTCTGTCGGGCCCTGTCGGGCTCTGTCGGGCTCTGTCGGGCCCTGTCGGCTCTGTCGGGCTCTGTCGGGCTCGTCGGGCTCTACTGGTCTCTGTCGGGCTCTGTCGGGCTCTGTCGGGCTCTGTCGGGCTCTACTGGGCCCTGTCGGGCCCTGTCGGGCTCTGTCGGGCCCTGTCGGGCTCTGTCGGGCTCTGTCGGGCCCTGTCGGGATCTGTCGGGCCCTGTCGGGCTCTGTCGGGCTCTACTGGGCCCTGTCGGGCTCTGTCGGGCTCTGTCGGGCTCTGTCGGGCCCTGTCGGGCTCTGTCGGGCTCTACTGGGCTCTGTCGGGCTCTGTCGGGCTCTGTCGGGCCCTGTCGGGCTCTGTCGGGCTCTGTCGGGCCCTGTCGGGCTCTACTGGGCCCTGTCGGGCGCTGTCGGGTTCTGTCGGGCTCTGTCGGGCTCTGTCGGGCCCTGTCGGTCTCTGTCGGGCTCTGTCGGGCTCTGTCGGGCTCTACGGGGCCCTGTCGGGTTCTGTCGGGCTCTGTCGGGCTCTGTCGGGCTCTACTGGGCCCTGTCGGGCCCTGTCGGGCTCTGTCGGGTTCTGTCGGGCTCTGTCGGAGCCTGTCGGGCTCTGTCGGGCTCTGTCGGGCCCTCTCGGGCTCTGTCGGGCTCTACTGGGCCCTGTCGGGCCCTGTCGGGCCCTGTCGGGCTCTGTCGGGCCCTGTCGGGCTCTGTCGGGGCTCTGTCGGGCTCTGTCGGGCTCTACTGGGCTCTGTTGGGCTCTGTCGGGCTCTGTCGGGCTCTGTCGGGCTCTGTCGGGCTCTACTGGGCCCTGTCGGGCTCTGTCGGGCTCTGTCGGGCCTGTCGGGCTCTGTCGGGCCCTGTCGGGCCCTGTCGGGCTCTGTCGGGCTCTGTCGGGCTCTGTCGGGCTCTACTGGGCCCTGTCGGGCCCTGTCGGGCTCTGTCGGGCTCTGTCGGGCTCTACTGGGCCCTGTCGGGCTCTGTCGGGCTCTGTGGGCCCTGTCGGGCCCTGTCGGGCTCTGTCAGGCTCTGTCGGGCTCTGTCGGGCTCTACTGGGCCCTGTCGGGCCCTGTCGGGCCCTGTCGGGCTCTACTGGGCTCTAGTGGGCTCTGTCGGGCTCTTTCGGGCTCTACTGGGCCCTGTCGGGCCCTGTCGGGCCCTGTCGGGCTCTGTCGGGCCCTGTCGGGCCCTGTCGGGCTCTGTCAGGCCCTGTCGGGCCCTGTCGGGCTCTGTCGGGCTCTGTCGGGCTCTACTGGGCTCTACTGGGCTCTGTCGGGCTCTGTCGGGCTCTACTGGGCCCTGTCGGGCCCTGTCGGGCCCTGTCGGCTCTGTCGGGCTCTACTGGGCTCTGTCGGGCTCTGTCGGGCTCTGTCGGGCTCTACTGGGCCCTGTCGGGCTCTGTCGGGCCCTGTCGGGCTCTGTCGGGCTCTGTCGGGTTCTGTCGGGCCCTGTCGGGCTCTGTCGGGCCCTGTCGGGCTCTGTCGGCTCTGTCGGGCTCTGTCGGGCTCTACTGGGCTCTGTCGGGCCCTGTCGGGCCCTTTCGGGCCCTGTCGGGCTCTGTCGGGCTCTGTCGGGCTCTACTGGGCCCTGTCGGGCCCTGTCGGGCTCTGTCGGGCCCTGTCGGGCCCTGTCGGGCTCTGTCGGGCTCTGTCGGGCCCTGTCGGGCTCTGTCGGGCCCTGTCGGGCTCTGTCGGGCTCTGTCGGGCTCTCTCGGGCTCTGTCGGGCTCTACTGGGCTTTGTCGGACTCTGTCGGGCTCTGTCGGGCTCTGTCGGGCTCTACTGGGCCCTGTCGGGCTCTGTCAGGCCCTGTCGGGCCCTGTCGGGCTCTGTCGGGCTCTGTCGGGCCCTGTCGGGCTCTGTCGGGCTCTGTCGGGCTCTACTGGGCTCTGTCAGGCTCTACTGGGCTCTACTGGGCCCTGTCGGGCTCTGTCGGGCTCTGTCGGGCTCTACTGGGCTCTGTCGGGCCCTGTCGGGCTCTGTCGGGCTCTGTCGGGCCCTGTCGGGCTCTGTCGGGCTCTGTCGGGCCCTGTCGGGCTCTGTCGGGCTCTGGTCGGGCTCTGTCGGGCTCTACTGGGCTCTGTCGGGCTCTGTCGGGCTCTGTCGGGCTCTGTCGGCCTCTACTTGGCCCTGTCGGGCCCTGTCGCGCTCTGTCGGGCTCTGTTGGGCTCTGTCGGGCTCAACTGGTCTCTGTCGGGCTCTGTCGGGTTCTGTCGGGCTCTGTCGGGCTCTGTCGGGCTCTACTGGCCCTGTCGGGCTCTGTCGGGCTCTTGTCGGGCCCTGTCGGGCTCTGTCGGGCTCTGTCGGGCTCTGTCGGGTTCTGTCGGGCTCTGTCGGGCTCTGTCGGGCTCTTCTGGGCCCTGTCGGGGCCCTGTCGGGCTCTGTCGGGCTCTGTCGGGCTCTGTCGGCCTCTACTGGGCCCTGTCGGGCTCTGTCGGGCTCTGTCGGGCTCTACTGGGCTCTGTCGGGCTCTGTCGGGCTCTACTGGGCCCTGTCGGGCCCTGTCGGGCTCTGTCGGGCTCTGTCGGGCTCTGTCGGCCTCTACTGGGCCCTGTCGGGCTCTGTCGGGCTCTACTGGGCTCTACTGGGCTCTGTCGGGCTCTGTCGGGCTCTACTGGGCCCTGTCGGGCCCCTGTCGGCCCTGTCGGGCTCTGTCGGGCTCTACTGGGCTCTGTCGGGCTCTGTCGGGCTCTGTCGGGCTCTACTGGGCCCTGTCGGGGCTCTGTCGGGCCCTGTCGGGCTCTGTCGGGCTCTGTCGGGTCCTGTCGGGCCCTGTCGGGCTCTGTCGGGCCCTGTCGGGCTCTGTCGGGCTCTGTCGGGCTCTGTCGGGCTCTGTCGGGCTCTACTGGGCTCTGTCGGGCCCTGTCGGGCCCTTTCGGGCCCTGTCGGGCTCTGTCGGGCTCTGTCGGGCTCTACTGGGCCCTGTCGGGCCCTGTCGGGCTCTGTCGGGCCCTGTCGGGCCCTGTCGGGCTCTGTCGGCTCTGTCGGGCCCTGTCGGGCTCTGTCGGGCCTGTCGGGCTCTGTCGGGCTCTGTCGGGCTCTCTCGGGCTCTGTCGGGCTCTACTGGGCTTTGTCGGACTCTGTCGGGCTCTGTCGGGCTCTGTCGGGCTCTACTGGGCCCTGTCGGGCTCTGTCAGGCCCTGTCGGGCCCTGTCGGGCTCTGTCGGGCTCTGTCGGGCCCTGTCGGGCTCTGTCGGGCTCTGTCGGGCTCTACTGGGCTCTGTCAGGCTCTACTGGCTCTACTGGGCCCTGTCGGGCTCTGT
Organism: Caloenas nicobarica; assembly: GCF_036013445.1. Taxonomy (NCBI): domain Eukaryota; kingdom Metazoa; phylum Chordata; class Aves; order Columbiformes; family Columbidae; genus Caloenas; species Caloenas nicobarica. The sequence goes on along the minus strand of NW_027017280.1, from coordinate 62,969 downwards.
CGGGCTCTGTCGGGCTCTACTGGGCTCTGTCGGGCCCTGTCGGGCTCTGTCGGGCTCTGTCGGGCCCTGTCGGGCTCTGTCGGCTCTGTCGGGCCCTGTCGGGCTCTGTCGGGCTCTGTCGGGCTCTGTCGGGCTCTACTGGGCTCTGTCGGGCTCTGTCGGGCTCTGTCGGGCTCTGTCGGGCTCTACTTGGCCCTGTCGGGCCCTGTCGCGCTCTGTCGGGCTCTGTCGGGCTCTGTCGGGCTCAACTGGTCTCTGTCGGGCTCTGTCGGGTTCTGTCGGGCTCTGTCGGGCTCTGTCGGGCTCTACTGGGCCCTGTCGGGCTCTGTCGGGCTCTGTCGGGCCCTGTCGGGCTCTGTCGGGCTCTGTCGGGCTCTGTCGGGTTCTGTCGGGCTCTGTCGGGCTCTGTCGGGCTCTTCTGGGCCCTGTCGGGCCCTGTCGGGCTCTGTCGGGCTCTGTCGGGCTCTGTCGGCCTCTACTGGGCCCTGTCGGCTCTGTCGGGCTCTGTCGGGCTCTACTCGACTCTGTCGGGCTCTGTCGGGTTCTGTCGGGCTCTGTCGGGCTCTGTCGGGCTCTACTGGGCTCTGTCGGGCCCTGGCGGGCCCTGTCGGGCCCTGTCGGGCTCTGTCGGGCTCTGTCGGGCTCTGTCGGGCTCTGTCGGGCCCTGTCGGGCCCTGTCGGGTTCTGTCGGGCTCTGTCGGGCCCTGTCGGGCTCTGTCGGGCTCTGTCGGGCCCTGTCGGGCTCTGTCGGGCTCTGTCGGGCTCTGTCGGGCTCTACTGGTCTCTGTCGGGCTCTGTCGGGCTCTGTCGGGCTCTGTCGGGCTCTACTGGGCCCTGTCGGGCCCTGTCGGGCTCTGTCGGGCCCTGTCGGGCTCTGTCGGGCTCTGTCGGGCCCTGTCGGGATCTGTCGGGCCCTGTCGGGCTCTGTCGGGCTCTACTGGGCCCTGTCGGGCTCTGTCGGGCTCTGTCGGGCTCTGTCGGGCCCTGTCGGGCTCTGTCGGGCTCTACTGGGCTCTGTCGGGCTCTGTCGGGCTCTGTCGGGCCCTGTCGGGCTCTGTCGGGCTCTGTCGGGCCCTGTCGGGCTCTACTGGGCCCTGTCGGGCGCTGTCGGGTTCTGTCGGGCTCTGTCGGGCTCTGTCGGGCCCTGTCGGTCTCTGTCGGGCTCTGTCGGGCTCTGTCGGGCTCTACGGGGCCCTGTCGGGTTCTGTCGGGCTCTGTCGGGCTCTGTCGGGCTCTACTGGGCCCTGTCGGGCCCTGTCGGGCTCTGTCGGGTTCTGTCGGGCTCTGTCGGAGCCTGTCGGGCTCTGTCGGGCTCTGTCGGGCCCTCTCGGGCTCTGTCGGGCTCTACTGGGCCCTGTCGGGCCCTGTCGGGCCCTGTCGGGCTCTGTCGGGCCCTGTCGGGCTCTGTCGGGCTCTGTCGGGCTCTGTCGGGCTCTACTGGGCTCTGTTGGGCTCTGTCGGGCTCTGTCGGGCTCTGTCGGGCTCTGTCGGGCTCTACTGGGCCCTGTCGGGCTCTGTCGGGCTCTGTCGGGCCCTGTCGGGCTCTGTCGGGCCCTGTCGGGCCCTGTCGGGCTCTGTCGGGCTCTGTCGGGCTCTGTCGGGCTCTACTGGGCCCTGTCGGGCCCTGTCGGGCTCTGTCGGGCTCTGTCGGGCTCTACTGGGCCCTGTCGGGCTCTGTCGGGCTCTGTCGGGCCCTGTCGGGCCCTGTCGGGCTCTGTCAGGCTCTGTCGGGCTCTGTCGGGCTCTACTGGGCCCTGTCGGGCCCTGTCGGGCCCTGTCGGGCTCTACTGGGCTCTAGTGGGCTCTGTCGGGCTCTTTCGGGCTCTACTGGGCCCTGTCGGGCCCTGTCGGGCCCTGTCGGGCTCTGTCGGGCCCTGTCGGGCCCTGTCGGGCTCTGTCAGGCCCTGTCGGGCCCTGTCGGGCTCTGTCGGGCTCTGTCGGGCTCTACTGGGCTCTACTGGGCTCTGTCGGGCTCTGTCGGGCTCTACTGGGCCCTGTCGGGCCCTGTCGGGCCCTGTCGGGCTCTGTCGGGCTCTACTGGGCTCTGTCGGGCTCTGTCGGGCTCTGTCGGGCTCTACTGGGCCCTGTCGGGCTCTGTCGGGCCCTGTCGGGCTCTGTCGGGCTCTGTCGGGTTCTGTCGGGCCCTGTCGGGCTCTGTCGGGCCCTGTCGGGCTCTGTCGGGCTCTGTCGGGCTCTGTCGGGCTCTACTGGGCTCTGTCGGGCCCTGTCGGGCCCTTTCGGGCCCTGTCGGGCTCTGTCGGGCTCTGTCGGGCTCTACTGGGCCCTGTCGGGCCCTGTCGGGCTCTGTCGGGCCCTGTCGGGCCCTGTCGGGCTCTGTCGGGCTCTGTCGGGCCCTGTCGGGCTCTGTCGGGCCCTGTCGGGCTCTGTCGGGCTCTGTCGGGCTCTCTCGGGCTCTGTCGGGCTCTACTGGGCTTTGTCGGACTCTGTCGGGCTCTGTCGGGCTCTGTCGGGCTCTACTGGGCCCTGTCGGGCTCTGTCAGGCCCTGTCGGGCCCTGTCGGGCTCTGTCGGGCTCTGTCGGGCCCTGTCGGGCTCTGTCGGGCTCTGTCGGGCTCTACTGGGCTCTGTCAGGCTCTACTGGGCTCTACTGGGCCCTGTCGGGCTCTGTCGGGCTCTGTCGGGCTCTACTGGGCTCTGTCGGGCCCTGTCGGGCTCTGTCGGGCTCTGTCGGGCCCTGTCGGGCTCTGTCGGGCTCTGTCGGGCCCTGTCGGGCTCTGTCGGGCTCTGTCGGGCTCTGTCGGGCTCTACTGGGCTCTGTCGGGCTCTGTCGGGCTCTGTCGGGCTCTGTCGGCCTCTACTTGGCCCTGTCGGGCCCTGTCGCGCTCTGTCGGGCTCTGTTGGGCTCTGTCGGGCTCAACTGGTCTCTGTCGGGCTCTGTCGGGTTCTGTCGGGCTCTGTCGGGCTCTGTCGGGCTCTACTGGGCCCTGTCGGGCTCTGTCGGGCTCTGTCGGGCCCTGTCGGGCTCTGTCGGGCTCTGTCGGGCTCTGTCGGGTTCTGTCGGGCTCTGTCGGGCTCTGTCGGGCTCTTCTGGGCCCTGTCGGGCCCTGTCGGGCTCTGTCGGGCTCTGTCGGGCTCTGTCGGCCTCTACTGGGCCCTGTCGGGCTCTGTCGGGCTCTGTCGGGCTCTACTCGACTCTGTCGGGCTCTGTCGGGTTCTGTCGGGCTCTGTCGGGCTCTGTCGGGCTCTACTGGGCTCTGTCGGGCCCTGGCGGGCCCTGTCGGGCCCTGTCGGGCTCTGTCGGGCTCTGTCGGGCTCTGTCGGGCTCTGTCGGGCCCTGTCGGGCCCTGTCGGGTTCTGTCGGGCTCTGTCGGGCCCTGTCGGGCTCTGTCGGGCTCTGTCGGGCCCTGTCGGGCTCTGTCGGGCTCTGTCGGGCTCTGTCGGGCTCTGTCGGGCCCTGTCGGTCTCTGTCGGGCTGTGTCGGGCTCTGTCGGGCTCTACGGGGCCCTGTCGGGTTCTGTCGGGCTCTGTCGGGCTCTGTCGGGCTCTACTGGGCCCTGTCGGGCCCTGTCGGGCTCTGTCGGGTTCTGTCGGGCTCTGTCGGGCCCTGTCGGGCTCTGTCGGGCTCTGTCGGGCCCTCTCGGGCTCTGTCGGGCTCTACTGGGCCCTGTCGGGCCCTGTCGGGCTCTGTCGGGCCCTGTCGGGCCCTGTCGGGCTCTGTCGGGCTCTGTCGGGCTCTGTCGGGCTCTACTGGGCCCTGTCGGACTCTGTCGGGCCCTGTCGGGCTCTGTCGGGCCCTGTCGGGCTCTGTCGGGCTCTGACGGGTTCTGTCGGGCTCTGTCGGGCTCTACTGGGCCCTGTCGGGCCCTGTCGGGCCCTGTCGGGCTCTGTCGGGCTCTGTCGGGCTCTGTCGGGCTCTACTGGGCTCTACTGGGTTCTGTCGGGCTCTGTCGGGTTCTGTCGGGCTCTGTCGGGCTCTGTCGGGCTCTGTCGGGCCCTGTCGGGCTCTGTCGGGCTCTGTCGGGCCCTGTCGGGCCCTATCGGGCTCTGTCGGGCCCTGTCGGGCCCTGTCGGGCTCTGTCGGGCTCTGTCGGGCCCTGTCGGGCTCTGTCGGGCTCTGTCGGGCTCTGTCGGGCTCTACTGGGCCCTGTCGGGCTCTGTCGGGCTCTGTCGGGCCCTGTCGGGCCCTGTCGGGCTCTGTCGGGCTCTGTCGGGCTCTACTGGGCCCTGTCGGGCCCTGTCGGGCTCTGTCGGGCTCTGTCGGGCTCTGTCGGGCCCTGTCGGGCTCTGTCGGGCTCTGTCGGGCCCTGTCGGGCCCTGTCGGGCTCTGTCGGGCTCTGTCGGGCTCTGTCGGGCTCTACTGGGCCCTGTCGGACTCTGTCGGGCTCTGTCGGGCTCTACTGGGCCCTGTCGGGCTCTGTCGGGCTCTGTCGGGCCCTGTCGGTGCCTGTCGGGCTCTGTCGGGCTCTGTCGGGCTCTGTCGGGCTCTGTCGGGCTCTGTCGGGCTCTACTGGGCCCTGTCGGGCTCTGTCGGGCTCTGTCGGGCCCTGTCGGGCCCTGTCGGGCCCTGTCAGGCTCTGTCTTGCTCTGTCGGGCTCTACTGGGCCCTGTCGGGCCCTGTCGGGCCCTGTCGGGCTCTACTGGGCTCTACTGGGCTCTGTCGGGCTCTACTGGGCTCTGTCGGGCTCTTTCGGGCTCTACTGGGCCCTGTCGGGCCCTGTCGGGCTCTGTCGGGCTCTGTCGGGCTCTGTCGGGCTCTACTGGGCTCTACAGGGCTCTGTCGGGCTCTGTCGGGCTCTACTGGGCCCTGTCGGTCCCTGTCGGGCCCTGTCGGGCTCTGTCGGGCTCTACTGGGCTCTGTCGGGCTCTGTCGGGCTCTGTCGGGCTCTACTGGGCTCTGTCGGGCTCTGTCGGGCTCTGTCGGGCTCTGTCGGGCTCTACTGGGCCCTGTCGGGCTCTGTCGGGCTCTGTCGGGCCCTGTCGGGCTCTGTCGGGCCCTGTCGGGCTCTGTCGGGCTCTGTCGGGCTCTGTCGGGCTCTGTCGGGCTCTACTGGGCTCTGTCGGGCTCTGTCGGGCTCTATCGGGCTCTGTCGGGCTCTACTGGGCCCTGTCGGGCTCTGTCGGGCTCTGTCGGGCTCTGTCGGGCCCTGTCGGGCTCTGTCGGTCTCTGTCGGGCCCTGTCGGGCTCTGTCGGGCTCTGTCGGGCTCTACTGGGCCCTGTCGGGCTCTGTCGGGCTCTGTCAGGCCCTGTCGGGCTCTGTCGGGCTCTACTGGGCCCTGTCGGGCTCTGTCGGGCTGTGTCGGGCTCTGTCGGGCTCTGTCGGGCCCTGTCGGGCTCTGTCGGGCTCTGTCGGGCTCTGTCGGGCCCTGTCGGGCTCTGTCGGGCTCTGTCGGGCTCTGTCGGGCTCTGTCGGGCCCTCTCGGCTCTGTCGGGCTCTACTGGGCCCTGTCGGGCCCTGTCGGGCTCTGTCGGGCCCTGTCGGTCTCTGTCGGGCCCTGTCGGGCTCTGTCGGGCCCTGTCGGGCCCTGTCGGGCTCTGTCGGGCTCTACTGGGCCCTGTCGGGCTCTGTCGGGCTCTGTCGGGCTCTGTCGGGCTCTACTGGGCCCTGTCGGGCTCTGTCGGGCTCTGTCGGGCCCTGTCGGGCTCTGTCGGGCTCTACTGGGCCCTGTCGGGCCCTGTCGGGCCCTGTAGGGCTCTACTGGGCTCTACTGGGCTCTGTCGGGCACTTTCGGGCTCTACTGGGCCCTGTCGGGCCCTGTCGGGCTCTGTCGGGCTCTGTCGGGCCCTGTCGGGCTCTGTCGGGCTCTGTCGGGCTCTACTGGGCCCTGTCGGGCTCTGTCGGGCTCTGTCGGGCCCTGTCGGGCTCTGTCGGGCTCTGTCGGGCTCTGTCGGGCCCTGTCGGGCCCTGTCGGGCTCTGTCGGGCCCTGTCGGGCCCTGTCGGGCTCTGTCGGGCTCTGTCGGGCTCTCTCGGGCTCTGTCGGGCTCTACTGGGCTCTGTCGGGCTCTGTCGGGCTCTGTCGGGCTCTGTCGGGCTCTACTGGGCCCTGTCGGGCTCTGTCAGGCTCTGTCGGGCCCTGTCGGGCTCTGTCGGGCTCTGTTGGGCTCTGTCGGGCCCTGTCGGGCTCTGTCGGGCCCTGTCGGGCCCTGTCGGGCTCTGTCGGGCTCTGTCGGGCTCTGTCGGGCTCTACTGGGCTCTGTCGGGCTCTACTGGGCTCTACTGGGCCCTGTCGGGCTCTGTCGGGCTCTGTCGGGCTCTGTCGGGCTCTACTGGGCTCTGTCGGGCCCTGTCGGGCCCTGTCGGGCTCTGTCGGGCTCTGTCGGGCTCTGTCGGGCTCTACTGGGCCCTGTCGGTCCCTGTAGGGCTCTGTCGGGCTCTGTCGGTCTCTACTGGGCTAAACTGGGCTCTGTCGGGCCCTGTCGGGCCCTCTCGGGCTCTGTCGGGCTCTACTGGGCCCTGTCGGGCCCTGTCGGTCTCTGTCGCGCTCTGTCGGGCTCTACTGGGCTCTGTCGGGCTCTACTGGGCTCTACTGGGCCCTGTCGGGCTCTGTCGGGCTCTGTCGGGCCCTGTCGGGCCCTGTCGGGCTCTGTCGGGCTCTGTCGGGCTCTACTGGGCTCTACTGGGCCCTGTCGGGCTCTGTCGGGCCCTGTCGGGCTCTGTCGGGCTCTGTCGGGCTCTGTCGGGCCCTACTGGGCTCTGCCGGGCTCTACTGGCTCTACTGGGCCCTGTAGGGCTCTGTCGGGCTCTGTCGGGCTCTGTCGGGCTCTGTCGGGCTCTACTGGGCTCTGTCGGGCTCTGTCGGGCCCTGTCGGGCCCTGTCGGGCTCTGTCGGGCCCTGTCGGGCCCTGTCGGGCTCTGTCGGGCTCTGTCGGCTCTGTCGGGCCCTGTTGGGCTCTGTCAGGCTCTGTCGGGCTCTACTGGGCTCTACTGGGCTCTACTGGGCTCTGTCGGGCCCTGTCGGGCCCTGTCGGGCCCTGTCGGGCTCTGTCGGGCTCTGTCGGGCTCTGTCGGGCTCTACTGGGCTCTGTCGGGCTCTGTCGGGCTCTGTCGGTCTCTGTCGGGCTCTACTGGGCCCTGTCGGGCTCTGTCGGGCTCTGTCGGGCCCTGTCGGTCCCTGTCGGGCTCTGTCAGGCTCTGTCGGGCCCTGTCGGGCCCTGTCGGGCTCTACTGGGCTCTACTGGGCTCTGTCGGGCTCTGTCGGGCTCTACTGGGCTCTACTGGGCTCTACTGGGCTCTGTCGGGCCCTGTCGGGCCCTGCCGGGCTCTGTCGGGCCCTGTCGGGCCCTGTCGGCTCTGTCGGGCTCTGTCGGGCTCTGTCGGGCTCTACTGGGCTCTACTGGGCTCTGTCGGGCTCTGTCGGGCTCTACTGGGCCCTGTCGGGCCCTGTCGGGCCCTGTCGGGCTCTGTCGGGCTCTACTGGCCTCTGTCGGGCTCTGTCGGGCTCTGTCGGGTTCTGTCGGGCTCTACTGGGCTCTGTCGGGCTCTGTCGGGCTCTGTCGGGCTCTACTGGGCCCTGTCGGGCTCTGTCGGGCTCTGTCGGGCTCTGTCGGACCCTGTCGGGCCCTGTCGGGCTCTGTCGGGCCCTGTCGGGCTCTGTCGGGTTCTGTCGGGCTCGTCGGGCTCTGTCGGGCTCTACTGGGCTCTGTCGGGCTCTGTTGGGCTCTGTCGGGCTCTGTCGGGCTCTGTCGGGCTCTACTGGGCCCTGTCGGGCCCTGTCGGGCCCTGTCGGGCTCTGTCGGCTCTGGCGGGCTCTGTCGGGCTCTACTGGGCCCTGTCGGGCTCTGTCGGGCTCTGTCGGCCCTGTCGGGCCCTGTCGGGCTCTGTCAGGCTCTGTCGGGCTCTGTCGGGCTCTACTGGGCCCTGTCGGGCCCTGTCGGGCCCTGTCGGGCTCTACTGGGCTCTACTGGGCTCTGTCGGGCTCTTTCGGGCTCTACTGGGCCCTGTCGGGCCCTGTCGGGCTCTGTCGGGCCCTGTCGGGCCCTGTCGGGCTCTGTCGGGCCCTGTCGGGCTCTGTCGGGCTCTGTCGGGCTCTGTCGGGCTCTACTGGGCTCTACTGGGCTCTGTCGGGCTCTGTCGGGCTCTACTGGGCCCTGTCGGGCCGTGTCGGGCCCTGTCGGGCTCTGTCGGGCTCTAATGGGCTCTGTCGGGCTCTGTCGGGCTCTGTCGGGCTCTACTGGGCCCTGTCGGGCTCTGTCGGGCTCTGTCGGGCTCTGTCGGGCCTCTACTGGGCCCTGTCGGGCTCTGTCGGGCTCTGTCGGGCCCTGTCGGGCTCTGACGGGCTCTACTGGGCCCTGTCGGGCCCTGTCGGGCCCTGTCGGGCTCTACTGGGCTCTACTGGGTTCTGTCGGGCTCTTTCGGGCTCTACTGGGCCCTGTCGGGCCCTGTCGGGCTCTGTCGGGCTCTGTCGGGCCCTGTCGGGCTCTGTCGGGCTCTGTCGGGCTCTACTGGGCCCTGTCGGGCCCTGTCGGGCTCTGTCGGGCTCTGTCGGGCCCTGTCGGGCTCTGTCGGGCTCTGTCGGGCGCTGTCGGGCCCTGTCGGGCTCTGTCGTGCTCTGTCGGGCCCTGTCGGGCTCTGTCGGGCTCTGTCGGGCTCTCTCGGGCTCTGTCGGGCTCTATTGGGCTCTGTCGGGCTCTGTCGGGCTCTGTCGGGCCGTGTCGGGCTCTGTCGGGCTCTGTCGGGCTCTCTCGGGCTCTGTCGGGCTCTACTGGGCCCTGTCGGGCTCTGTCAGTCTCTGTCGGGGCCCTGTCGGCTCTGTCGGGCCCTGTCGGGCCCCTGGTCGGGCCCTGTCGGGCCCTGTCGGTCTCTGTCGGGCTCTGTCGGGCTCTGTCGGGCTCTACTGGGCTCTCTCGGGCCCTGTCGGGCCCTGTCGGGCTCTGTCGGGCTCTGTCGGGCTCTGTCGGGCTCTACTGGGCTCTGTCGGGCTCTGTCGGGCCCTGTCGGGCTCTGTCGGGCTCTGTCGGGCTCTCCTGGGCCCTGTCGGTCCCTGTAGGGCTCTGTCGAGCTCTGTCGGTCTCTACTGGGCTAAACTGGGCTCTGTCGGGCCCTGTCGGGCCCTCTCGGGCTCTGTCGGGCTCTGTCGTGCCCTGTCGGGCCCTGTCGGGCTCTGTCGGGCTCTGTCGGGCCCTGTCGGGCTCTGTCGGGCTCTGTCGGGCTCTACTGGGCTCTACTGGGCTCTGTCGGGCTCTGTCGGGCTCTGTCGGGCCCTGTCGGGCTCTGTCGGGCTCTGTCGGGCTCTACTGGGCTCTACTGGGCCCTGTCGGGCTCTGTCGGGCCCTGTCGGGCTCTGTCGGGCTCTGTCGGGCTCTGTCGGGCTCTGTCGGGCCCTACTGGGCTCTGCCGGGCTCTACTGGGCTCTACTGGGCCCTGTCGGGCTCTGTCGGGCTCTGTCGGGCTCTGTCGGGCTCTGTCGGGCTCCACTGGGCTCTGTCGGGTTCTGTCGGGCCCTGTCGGGCCCTGTCGGGCTCTGTCGGGCTGTGTCGGGCCCTGTCGGGCTCTGTCGGGCTCTGTCGGGCTCTGTCGGGCCCTGTTGGGCTCTGTCGGGCTCTGTCGGGCTCTACTGGGCTCTACTGGGCTCTACTGGGCTCTGTCGGCCCCTGTCGGGCCCTGTCGGGCCCTGTCGGGCTCTGTCGGGCTCTGTCGGGCTCTGTCGGGCTCTACTGGGCTCTGTCGGGCTCTGTCGGGCTCTGTCGGGCTCTACTGGGCCCTGTCGGGACCTGTCAAGCCCTGTCGGGCTCTGTCGGGCTCTGTCAGGCTCTGTCGGGCTCTACTGGGCTCTGTCGGGTTCTGTCGGGCTCTGTCGGGCTCTACTGGGCTCTGTCGGGCTCTGTCGGGCCCTGTCGGGCTCTGTCGGGCTCTGTCGGGCTCTGTCGGGCTCTGTCGGGCTCTACTGGGCCCTGTCGGGCTCTGTCGGGCTCTGTCGGGCTCTACTGGGCCCTGTCGGGCTCTGTCGGGCTCTGTCGGGCTCTGTGGGGCCCTGTCGGGCTCTGTCGGGCTCTGTCGGGCTCTGTCGGGCCCTGTCGGGCCCTGTCGGGCTCTGTCGGGCTCTACTGGGCTCTGTCGGGCTCTGTCGGGTTCTGTTGGGCTCTGTCGGGCTCTGTCGGGCTCTACTGGGCTCTACTGGACTCTGTCGGGCTCTGTCGGGCTCTACTGGGCCCTGTCGGGCTCTGTCGGGCTCTGTCGGGCTCTGTCGGGCTCTGTCGGGCTCTACTGGGCCCTGTCGGGCCCTGTCGGGCCCGGTCGGGCTCTGTCGGGCTCTACTGGGCCCTGTCGGGCTCTGTCGGGCTCTGTCGGGCTCTGTCGGGCTCTGTCGGGCTCTACTGGGCTCTACTGGGCTCTGTCGGGCTCTGTCGGGCTCTACTGGGCCCTGTCGGGCCCTGTCGGGCTCTGTCGGGCTCTGTCGGGCTCTACTGGGCCCTGTCGGGCCCTGTCGGGCCCGGTCGGGCCCTGTCGGGCTCTGTCGGGCTCTGTCGGGCTCTGTCGGGCTCTACTGGGCTCTGTCGGGCTCTGTCGGGCTCTGTCGGGCTCTGTCGGGCTCTACTGGGCCCTGTCGGTCTCTGTCGGGCCCTGTCGGGCTCTGTCGGGCTCTGTCGGGCTCTGTCGGGCCCTGTCGGGCTCTGTCGGGCTCTGTCGGGCTCTGTCGGGCTCTACTGGTCTCTGTCGGGCTCTACTGGGCTCTACTGGGCCCTGTCGGGCTCTGTCGGGCTCTGTCGGGCTCTGTCGGGCTCTACTGGGCCCTGTCGGGCTCTGTCGGGCCCTGTCGGGCCCTGCCGGGCTCTGTCGGGCTCTGTCGGGCCCTACTGGGCTCTGCCGGGCTCTGTCGGGCTCTGTCGGGCTCTACTGGGCCCTGTCGGGCTCTGTCGGGCTCTGTCGGGCTCTGTCGGGCCCTGTCGGGCTCTGTCGGGCTCTACTGGGCCCTGTCGGGCCCTGTCGGGCTCTACTGGGCTCTACTGGGCTCTGTCGGGCCCTGTCGGGCCCTGTCGGGCTCTGTCGGGCTCTGTCGGGCCCTGTCGGGCTCTGTCGGGCTCTGTCGGGCTCTGTCGGGCTCTACTGGGCCCTGTCGGGCTCTGTCGGGCTCTACTGGGCCCTGTCGGGCCCTGTCGGGCCCTGTCGGGCTCTGTCGGACTCTACTGGGCTCTGTCGGGCTCTGTCGGGCTCTGTCGGACTCTACTGGGCTCTGTCGGGCTCTGTCGGGCTCTGTCGGGCTCTACTGGGCCCTGTCGGGCCCTGTCGGGCTCTGTCGGGCTCTGTCGGGCTCTGTCGGGCCCTGTCGGGCTCTGTCGGGCTCTGTCGGGCTCTGTCGGGCTCTACTGGGCCCTGTCGGACTCTGTCGGGCTCTGTCGGACTCTGTCGGGCTCTACTGGGCCCTGTCGGACTCTGTCGGGCTCTGTCGGGCTCTGTCGGGCTCTGTCGGGCCCTGTCGGGCTCTACTGGGCCCTGTCGGACTCTGTCGGGCTCTGTCGGGCTCTGTCGGGCTCTGTCGGGCCCTGTCGGGCTCTACTGGGCCCTGTCGGACTCTGTCGGGCTCTGTCGGGCTCTGTCGGGCTCTGTCGGGCTCTGTCGGGCTCTACTGGGCCCTGTCGGGCTCTGTCGGGCTCTGTCGGGCCCTGTCGGGCTCTGTCGGGCTCTACTGGGCCCTGTCGGGCCCTGTCGGGCCCTGTAGGGCTCTACTGGGCTCTACTGGGCTCTGTCGGGCACTTTCGGGCTCTACTGGGCCCTGTCGGGCCCTGTCGGGCTCTGTCGGGCTCTGTCGGGCCCTGTCGGGCTCTGTCGGGCTCTGTCGGGCTCTACTGGGCCCTGTCGGGCTCTGTCGGGCTCTGTCGGGCCCTGTCGGGCTCTGTCGGGCTCTGTCGGGCTCTGTCGGGCCCTGTCGGGCCCTGTCGGGCTCTGTCGGGCCCTGTCGGGCCCTGTCGGGCTCTGTCGGGCTCTGTCGGGCTCTCTCGGGCTCTGTCGGGCTCTACTGGGCTCTGTCGGGCTCTGTCGGGCTCTGTCGGGCTCTGTCGGGCTCTACTGGGCCCTGTCGGGCTCTGTCAGGCTCTGTCGGGCCCTGTCGGGCTCTGTCGGGCTCTGTTGGGCTCTGTCGGGCCCTGTCGGGCTCTGTCGGGCCCTGTCGGGCCCTGTCGGGCTCTGTCGGGCTCTGTCGGGCTCTGTCGGGCTCTACTGGGCTCTGTCGGGCTCTACTGGGCTCTACTGGGCCCTGTCGGGCTCTGTCGGGCTCTGTCGGGCTCTGTCGGGCTCTACTGGGCTCTGTCGGGCCCTGTCGGGCCCTGTCGGGCTCTGTCGGGCTCTGTCGGGCTCTGTCGGGCTCTACTGGGCCCTGTCGGTCCCTGTAGGGCTCTGTCGGGCTCTGTCGGTCTCTACTGGGCTAAACTGGGCTCTGTCGGGCCCTGTCGGGCCCTCTCGGGCTCTGTCGGGCTCTACTGGGCCCTGTCGGGCCCTGTCGGTCTCTGTCGGGCTCTGTCGGGCTCTACTGGGCTCTGTCGGGCTCTACTGGGCTCTACTGGGCCCTGTCGGGCTCTGTCGGGCTCTGTCGGGCCCTGTCGGGCCCTGTCGGGCTCTGTCGGGCTCTGTCGGGCTCTACTGGGCTCTACTGGGCCCTGTCGGGCTCTGTCGGGCCCTGTCGGGCTCTGTCGGGCTCTGTCGGGCTCTGTCGGGCCCTACTGGGCTCTGCCGGGCTCTACTGGGCTCTACTGGGCCCTGTAGGGCTCTGTCGGGCTCTGTCGGGCTCTGTCGGGCTCTGTCGGGCTCTACTGGGCTCTGTCGGGCTCTGTCGGGCCCTGTCGGGCCCTGTCGGGCTCTGTCGGGCCCTGTCGGGCCCTGTCGGGCTCTGTCGGGCTCTGTCGGGCTCTGTCGGGCCCTGTTGGGCTCTGTCAGGCTCTGTCGGGCTCTACTGGGCTCTACTGGGCTCTACTGGGCTCTGTCGGGCCCTGTCGGGCCCTGTCGGGCCCTGTCGGGCTCTGTCGGGCTCTGTCGGGCTCTGTCGGGCTCTACTGGGCTCTGTCGGGCTCTGTCGGGCTCTGTCGGTCTCTGTCGGGCTCTACTGGGCCCTGTCGGGCTCTGTCGGGCTCTGTCGGGCCCTGTCGGTCCCTGTCGGGCTCTGTCAGGCTCTGTCGGGCCCTGTCGGGCCCTGTCGGGCTCTACTGGGCTCTACTGGGCTCTGTCGGGCTCTGTCGGGCTCTACTGGGCTCTACTGGGCTCTACTGGGCTCTGTCGGGCCCTGTCGGGCCCTGCCGGGCTCTGTCGGGCCCTGTCGGGCCCTGTCGGGCTCTGTCGGGCTCTGTCGGGCTCTGTCGGGCTCTACTGGGCTCTACTGGGCTCTGTCGGGCTCTGTCGGGCTCTACTGGGCCCTGTCGGGCCCTGTCGGGCCCTGTCGGGCTCTGTCGGGCTCTACTGGGCTCTGTCGGGCTCTGTCGGGCTCTGTCGGGTTCTGTCGGGCTCTACTGGGCTCTGTCGGGCTCTGTCGGGCTCTGTCGGGCTCTACTGGGCCCTGTCGGGCTCTGTCGGGCTCTGTCGGGCTCTGTCGGACCCTGTCGGGCCCTGTCGGGCTCTGTCGGGCCCTGTCGGGCTCTGTCGGGTTCTGTCGGGCTCTGTCGGGCTCTGTCGGGCTCTACTGGGCTCTGTCGGGCTCTGTTGGGCTCTGTCGGGCTCTGTCGGGCTCTGTCGGGCTCTACTGGGCCCTGTCGGGCCCTGTCGGGCCCTGTCGGGCTCTGTCGGGCTCTGGCGGGCTCTGTCGGGCTCTACTGGGCCCTGTCGGGCTCTGTCGGGCTCTGTCGGGCCCTGTCGGGCCCTGTCGGGCTCTGTCAGGCTCTGTCGGGCTCTGTCGGGCTCTACTGGGCCCTGTCGGGCCCTGTCGGGCCCTGTCGGGCTCTACTGGGCTCTACTGGGCTCTGTCGGGCTCTTTCGGGCTCTACTGGGCCCTGTCGGGCCCTGTCGGGCTCTGTCGGGCCCTGTCGGGCCCTGTCGGGCTCTGTCGGGCCCTGTCGGGCTCTGTCGGGCTCTGTCGGGCTCTGTCGGGCTCTACTGGGCTCTACTGGGCTCTGTCGGGCTCTGTCGGGCTCTACTGGGCCCTGTCGGGCCGTGTCGGGCCCTGTCGGGCTCTGTCGGGCTCTAATGGGCTCTGTCGGGCTCTGTCGGGCTCTGTCGGGCTCTACTGGGCCCTGTCGGGCTCTGTCGGGCTCTGTCGGGCTCTGTCGGGCTCTACTGGGCCCTGTCGGGCTCTGTCGGGCTCTGTCGGGCCCTGTCGGGCTCTGACGGGCTCTACTGGGCCCTGTCGGGCCCTGTCGGGCCCTGTCGGGCTCTACTGGGCTCTACTGGGTTCTGTCGGGCTCTTTCGGGCTCTACTGGGCCCTGTCGGGCCCTGTCGGGCTCTGTCGGGCTCTGTCGGGCCCTGTCGGGCTCTGTCGGGCTCTGTCGGGCTCTACTGGGCCCTGTCGGGCCCTGTCGGGCTCTGTCGGGCTCTGTCGGGCCCTGTCGGGCTCTGTCGGGCTCTGTCGGGCGCTGTCGGGCCCTGTCGGGCTCTGTCGTGCTCTGTCGGGCCCTGTCGGGCTCTGTCGGGCTCTGTCGGGCTCTCTCGGGCTCTGTCGGGCTCTATTGGGCTCTGTCGGGCTCTGTCGGGCTCTGTCGGGCCGTGTCGGGCTCTGTCGGGCTCTGTCGGGCTCTCTCGGGCTCTGTCGGGCTCTACTGGGCCCTGTCGGGCTCTGTCAGTCTCTGTCGGGCCCTGTCGGGCTCTGTCGGGCCCTGTCGGGCCCTGTCGGGCCCTGTCGGGCCCTGTCGGTCTCTGTCGGGCTCTGTCGGGCTCTGTCGGGCTCTACTGGGCTCTCTCGGGCCCTGTCGGGCCCTGTCGGGCTCTGTCGGGCTCTGTCGGGCTCTGTCGGGCTCTACTGGGCTCTGTCGGGCTCTGTCGGGCCCTGTCGGGCTCTGTCGGGCTCTGTCGGGCTCTCCTGGGCCCTGTCGGTCCCTGTAGGGCTCTGTCGAGCTCTGTCGGTCTCTACTGGGCTAAACTGGGCTCTGTCGGGCCCTGTCGGGCCCTCTCGGGCTCTGTCGGGCTCTGTCGTGCCCTGTCGGGCCCTGTCGGGCTCTGTCGGGCTCTGTCGGGCCCTGTCGGGCTCTGTCGGGCTCTGTCGGGCTCTACTGGGCTCTACTGGGCTCTGTCGGGCTCTGTCGGGCTCTGTCGGGCCCTGTCGGGCTCTGTCGGGCTCTGTCGGGCTCTACTGGGCTCTACTGGGCCCTGTCGGGCTCTGTCGGGCCCTGTCGGGCTCTGTCGGGCTCTGTCGGGCTCTGTCGGGCTCTGTCGGGCCCTACTGGGCTCTGCCGGGCTCTACTCGGCTCTACTGGGCCCTGTCGGGCTCTGTCGGGCTCTGTCGGGCTCTGTCGGGCTCTGTCGGGCTCCACTGGGCTCTGTCGGGTTCTGTCGGGCCCTGTCGGGCCCTGTCGGGCTCTGTCGGGCTGTGTCGGGCCCTGTCGGGCTCTGTCGGGCTCTGTCGGGCTCTGTCGGGCCCTGTTGGGCTCTGTCGGGCTCTGTCGGGCTCTACTGGGCTCTACTGGGCTCTACTGGGCTCTGTCGGCCCCTGTCGGGCCCTGTCGGGCCCTGTCGGGCTCTGTCGGGCTCTGTCGGGCTCTGTCGGGCTCTACTGGGCTCTGTCGGGCTCTGTCGGGCTCTGTCGGGCTCTACTGGGCCCTGTCGGGACCTGTCAAGCCCTGTCGGGCTCTGTCGGGCTCTGTCAGGCTCTGTCGGGCTCTACTGGGCTCTGTCGGGTTCTGTCGGGCTCTGTCGGGCTCTACTGGGCTCTGTCGGGCTCTGTCGGGCCCTGTCGGGCTCTGTCGGGCTCTGTCGGGCTCTGTCGGGCTCTGTCGGGCTCTACTGGGCCCTGTCGGGCTCTGTCGGGCTCTGTCGGGCTCTACTGGGCCCTGTCGGGCTCTGTCGGGCTCTGTCGGGCTCTGTGGGGCCCTGTCGGGCTCTGTCGGGCTCTGTCGGGCTCTGTCGGGCCCTGTCGGGCCCTGTCGGGCTCTGTCGGGCTCTACTGGGCTCTGTCGGGCTCTGTCGGGTTCTGTTGGGCTCTGTCGGGCTCTGTCGGGCTCTACTGGGCTCTACTGGACTCTGTCGGGCTCTGTCGGGCTCTACTGGGCCCTGTCGGGCTCTGTCGGGCTCTGTCGGGCTCTGTCGGGCTCTGTCGGGCTCTACTGGGCCCTGTCGGGCCCTGTCGGGCCCGGTCGGGCTCTGTCGGGCTCTACTGGGCCCTGTCGGGCTCTGTCGGGCTCTGTCGGGCTCTGTCGGGCTCTGTCGGGCTCTACTGGGCTCTACTGGGCTCTGTCGGGCTCTGTCGGGCTCTACTGGGCCCTGTCGGGCCCTGTCGGGCTCTGTCGGGCTCTGTCGGGCTCTACTGGGCCCTGTCGGGCCCTGTCGGGCCCGGTCGGGCCCTGTCGGGCTCTGTCGGGCTCTGTCGGGCTCTGTCGGGCTCTACTGGGCTCTGTCGGGCTCTGTCGGGCTCTGTCGGGCTCTGTCGGGCTCTACTGGGCCCTGTCGGTCTCTGTCGGGCCCTGTCGGGCTCTGTCGGGCTCTGTCGGGCTCTGTCGGGCCCTGTCGGGCTCTGTCGGGCTCTGTCGGGCTCTGTCGGGCTCTACTGGTCTCTGTCGGGCTCTACTGGGCTCTACTGGGCCCTGTCGGGCTCTGTCGGGCTCTGTCGGGCTCTGTCGGGCTCTACTGGGCCCTGTCGGGCTCTGTCGGGCCCTGTCGGGCCCTGCCGGGCTCTGTCGGGCTCTGTCGGGCCCTACTGGGCTCTGCCGGGCTCTGTCGGGCTCTGTCGGGCTCTACTGGGCCCTGTCGGGCTCTGTCGGGCTCTGTCGGGCTCTGTCGGGCCCTGTCGGGCTCTGTCGGGCTCTACTGGGCCCTGTCGGGCCCTGTCGGGCTCTACTGGGCTCTACTGGGCTCTGTCGGGCCCTGTCGGGCCCTGTCGGGCTCTGTCGGGCTCTGTCGGGCCCTGTCGGGCTCTGTCGGGCTCTGTCGGGCTCTGTCGGGCTCTACTGGGCCCTGTCGGGCTCTGTCGGGCTCTACTGGGCCCTGTCGGGCCCTGTCGGGCCCTGTCGGGCTCTGTCGGACTCTACTGGGCTCTGTCGGGCTCTGTCGGGCTCTGTCGGACTCTACTGGGCTCTGTCGGGCTCTGTCGGGCTCTGTCGGGCTCTACTGGGCCCTGTCGGGCCCTGTCGGGCTCTGTCGGGCTCTGTCGGGCTCTGTCGGGCCCTGTCGGGCTCTGTCGGGCTCTGTCGGGCTCTGTCGGGCTCTACTGGGCCCTGTCGGACTCTGTCGGGCTCTGTCGGACTCTGTCGGGCTCTACTGGGCCCTGTCGGACTCTGTCGGGCTCTGTCGGGCTCTGTCGGGCTCTGTCGGGCCCTGTCGGGCTCTGTCGGGCTCTGTCGGGCTCTCCTGGGCCCTGTCGGGCCCTGTCGGGCTCTGTCAGGCTCTGTCGGGCTCTACTGGGCTAAACTGGGCTCTGTCGGGCCCTGTCGGGCCCTGTCGGGCTCTGTCGGGCTCTGTCGGGCTCTGTCGGGCTCTACTGGGCTCTACTGGGCTCTGTCGGGCTCTGTCGGGCTCTGTCGGGCTCTACTGGGCTCTACTGGGCTCTGTCGGGCTCTGTCGGGCTCTGTCGGGCCCTGTCGGGCTCTGTCGGGCTCTGTCGGGCTCTACTGGGCTCTACTGGGCTCTGTCGAGCTCTGTCAAGCCCTTTCGGGCTCTGTCGGGCTATGTCGGGCTCTGTCGGGATCTGTCGCGCTCTGTCGGGCTCTGTCGGGCTCTGTCGGGCTCTGTTGGGCTCTGTCGGGCTCTGTCGGGCTCTACTTGTCTCTACTGTTCCCTGTCGGGCCCTGTCGGGCTCTGTCGGGCTCTGTCGGGCCCTGTCGGGCCCTGTCGGGCTCTGTCGGGCTCTGTCGGGCTCTACTGGGCTCTACTGGGCTCTGTCGCGCCCTGTCGGGCCCTGTCGGGCTCTGTCGGGCTCTGTCGGGCCCTGTCGGGCCCTGTCGGGCTCTGTCGGGCTCTGTCGGGCTCTACTGGGCCCTGTCGGGCCCTGTCGGGCCCTGTCGGGCTCTGTCGGGCTCTGTCGGGCTCTGTCGGGCCCTGTCGGGCCCTGTCGGGCCCTGTCGGGCTCTGTCGGGCTCTACTGGGCCCTGTCGGGCTCTGTCGGGCTCTGTCGGGCTCTGTCGGGCTCTGTCGGGCTCTACTGGGCTCTACTGGGCTCTGTCGGGCTCTGTCGGGCTCTACTGGGCCCTGTCGGGCCCTGTCGGGCTCTGTCGGGTTCTACTGGGCCCTGTCGGGCTCTGTCGGGCTCTGTCGGGCTCTGTCGGGCTCTGTCGGGCTCTGTCGGGCTCTACTGGGCCCTGTCGGGCTCTGTCGGGCCTTGTCGGGCTCTGTCGGGCTCTGTCGGGCCCTGTCGGGCTCTGTCGGGCTCTGTCGGGCTCTGTCGGGCTCTACTGGGCTCTGTCGGGCTCTACTGGGCTCTACTGGGCCCTGTCGGGCTCTGTCGGGCTCTGTCGGGCTCTGTCGGGCTCTACTGGGCTCTGTCAGGCTCTGTCGGGCCCTGTCGGGCCCTGCCGGGCTCTGTCGGGCTCTGTCGGGCCCTGTCGGGCTCTGTCGGGCTCTGTCGGCCTCTGTCGGGCTCTACTGGGCCCTGTCGGGCTCTGTCGGGCTCTGTCGGGATCTGTCGGGCCCCTGTCGGGCTCTGTCGGGCTCTACTGGGCCCTGTCGGGCCCTGTTGGGCTCTACTGGGCTCTACTGGGCTCTGTCGGGCCCTGTCGGGCCCTGTCGGGCTCTGTCGGGCTCTGTCGGGCCCTGTCGGGCTCTGTCGGGCTCTGTCGGGCTCTGTCGGGCTCTAGTGGGCCCTGTCGGGCTCTGTCGGGCTCTACTGGGCCCTGTCGGGCCCTGTCGGGCCCTGTCGGGCTCTGTCGGATTCTACTGGGCTCTGTCGGGCTCTGTCGGGCTCTGTCGGACTCTACTGGGCTCTGTCGGGCTCTGTCGGGATCTGTCGGGCTCTACTGGGCCCTGTCGGGCCCTGTCGGGCCCTGTCGGGCTCTGTCGGGCCCTGTCGGGCTCTGTCGGGCTCTGTCGGGCTCTGTCGGGCTCTGTCGGGCCCTGTCGGGCTCTGTCGGGCTCTGTCGGGCTCTACTGGGCCCTGTCGGACTCTGTCGGGCTCTGTCGGGCTCTGTCGGGCTCTACTGGGCCCTGTCGGACTCTGTCGGGCTCTGTCGGGCTCTGTCGGGCCCTGTCGGGCTCTGTCGGGCTCTGTCGGGCTCTCCTGGGCCCTGTCGGGCCCTGTCGGGCTCTGTCAGGCTCTGTCGGGCTCTACTGGGCTAAACTGGGCTCTGTCGGGCCCTGTCGGGCCCTGTCGGGCCCTGTCGGGCTCTGTCGGGCTCTGTCGGGCTCTACTGGGCTCTACTGGGCTCTGTCGGGCTCTGTCGGGCTCTGTCGGGCTCTACTGGGCTCTACTGGGCTCTGTCGGGCTCTGTCGGGCCCTGTCGGGCCTGTCGGGCTCTGTCGGGCCCTGTCGGGCTCTACTGGGCTCTACTGGGCTCTGTCGAGCTCTGTCGGGCCCTGTCGAGCTCTGTCGGGCTATGTCGGGCTCTGTCGGGCCCTGTCGGGCTCTGTCGGGCTCTGTTGGGCTCTGTCGGGCTCTGTCGGGCTCTACTTGTCTCTACTGTTCCCTGTCGGGCTCTGTCGGGCCCTGTCGGGCCCTGTCGGGCTCTGTCGGGCTCTGTCGGGCTCTACTGGGCTCTACTGGGCTCTGTCGCGCCCTGTCGGGCCCTGTCGGGCTCTGTCGGGCTCTGTCGGGCCCTGTCGGGCCCTGTCGGGCTCTGTCGGGCTCTGTCGGGCTCTACTGGGCTCTACTGTTCCCTGTAGGGCCTGTCGGGCCCTATCGGGCTCTGTCGGGCTCTGTTGGGCTCTACTGGGCTCTGTCGGGCTCTGTCGGGCTCTGTCGGGCTCTGTCGGGCTCTACTGGGCTCTACTGGGCTCTACTGTTCCCTGTTGGGCCCTGTCGGGCTCTGTCGGGCCCTGTCGGGCTCTGTCGGGCTCTGTCGGCTCTACTGGGCTCTACTGGGCTCTGTCGGGCTCTGTCGGGCCCTGTCGGGCCCTGTCGGGCTCTGTCGGGCCCTGTTGGGCTCTGTCGGGCTCTGTCGGGCTCTGTCGGGCTCTACTGGGCTCTACTGGGCTCTACTGGGCTCTGTCGGGCTCTGTCGGGCCCTATCGGGCCCTGTCGGGCCCTGTCGGGCTCTGTCGGGCTCTGTCGGGCTCTGTCGGGCTCTACTGGGCTCTGTCGGGCTCTGTCGGGCTCTGTCGGGCTCTACTGGGCCCTGTCGGGCCCTGTCAAGCCCTGTCGGGCTCTGTCGGGCTCTGTCGGGCTCTGTCGGGCTCTACTGGGCTCTGTCGGGTTCTTTCGGGCTCTGTCGGGCTCTGTCGGTCTCTGTCGGGCTCTGTCGGGCTCTACTGGGCTCTGTCGGGCTCTGTCGGGCCCTGTCGGGCTCTGTCGGGCTCTGTCGGGCTCTACTGGGCCCTGTCGGGCTCTGTCGGGCTCTGTCGGGCTCTGTCGGGCCCTGTTGGGCCCTGTCGGGCACTGTCGGGCTCTGTTGGGCTCTGTCCGCCTCTACTGGGCTCTGTCGGGCTCTGTCGGGCTCTGTCGGGCTCCTACTGGGCTCTACTGGGCTCTGTCGGGCTCTGTCGGGCTCTACTGGGCTCTGTCGGGCTCTGTCGGGCTCTGTCGGGCTCTGTCGGGCTCTGTCGGGCTCTGTCGGGCCCTGTCGGGCTCTGTCGGGCTCTACTGGGCCCTGTCGGGCCCTGTCGGGCTCTGTCGGGCTCTGTCGGGCTCTGTCGGGCTCTGTCGGGCTCTACTGGGCTCTACTGGGCTCTGTCGGGCTCTGTCGGGCTCTACTGGGCCCTGTCGGGCCCTGTCGGGCTCTGTCGGGCTCTGTCGGGCTCTGTCGGGCTCTACTGGGCCCTGTCGGGCCCTGTCGGGCTCTGTCGGGCCCTGTCGGGCTCTGTCGGGCTCTGTCGGGCCCTGTCGGGCTCTGTCGGGCTCTGTCGGGCTCTACTGGGCCCTGTCGGGCCCTGTCGGGCTCTGTCGGGCCCTGTCGGGCTCTGTCGGGCTCTGTCGGGCTCTGTCGGGCCCTGTCGGGCTCTGTCGGGCTTTGTCGGGCTCTGTCGGGCTCTACTGGGCTCTGTCGGGCTCTGTCGGGCTCTGTCGGGCTGTGTCGGGCTCTACTGGGCCCTGTCGGGCTCTGTCGGGCCCTGTCGGGCTCTGTCGGGCTCTGTCGGGCTCTACTGGGCCCTGTCGGGCTCTGTCGGGCTCTGTCGGGGCTCTGTCGGGCTCTACTGGGCTCTGTCGGGCTCTGTCGGGCCCTGTCGGGCTCTGTCGGGCCTCTGTCGGGCCCTGTCGGGCTCTGTCGGGCTCTGTCGGGCCCTGTTGGGCCCTGTCGGGCTCTGTCGGGCTCTACTGGGCTCTACTGGGCTCTACTGGGCCCTGTCGGGCTCTGTCGGGCTCTGTCGGGCTCTGTCGGGCTCTGTCGGGCTCTACTGGGCCCTGTCGGGCCCTGTCAAGCCCTGTCGGGCTCTGTCGGGCTCTGTCAGGCTCTGTCGGGCTCTACTGGGCTCTGTCGGGTTCTGTCGGGCTCTGTCGGGCTCTGTCGGGCTCTGTCGGGCCCTGTCGGGCTCTGTCGGGCTCTGTCGGGCTCTACTGGGCCCTGTCGGGCTCTGTCGGGCCCTGTCGGGCCCTGTCGGGCTCTGTCGGGCTCTGTCGGGCTCTGTCGGGCTCTACTGGGCTCTGTCGGGCCCTGTCGGGCCCTGTCGGGCTCTGTCGGGCTCTGTCGGGCTCTGTCGGGCCCTGTCGGGCTCTGTCGGGCTCTGTCGGGCTCTGTCGGGCTCTACTGGGCTCTGTCGGGCTCTGTCGGGCTCTGTCGGGCTCTACTGGGCTCTACTGGGCTCTGTCGGGCTCTGTCGGGCCCTGTCGGGCCCTGTCGGGCTCTGTCGGGCCCTGTCGGGCTCTACTGGCTCTACTGGGCTCTGTCGAGCTCTGTCGGGCCCTGTCGAGCTCTGTCGGGCTATGTCGGGCTCTGTCGGGCCCTGTCGGGCTCTGTCGGGCCCTGTCGGGCTCTGTCGGGCTCTGTTGGGCTCTGTCGGGCTCTGTCGGGCTCTACTTGTCTCTACTGTTCCCTGTCGGGCCCTGTCGGGCCCTGTCGGGCCCTGTCGGGCTCTGTCGGGCTCTGTCGGGCTCTACTGGGCTCTACTGGGCTCTGTCGCGCCCTGTCGGGCCCTGTCGGGCTCTGTCGGGCTCTGTCGGGCCCTGTCGGGCCCTGTCGGGCTCTGTCGGGCTCTGTCGGGCTCTACTGGGCTCTACTGTTCCCTGTCGGGCCCTGTCGGGCCCTGTCGGGCTCTGTCGGGCTCTGTTGGGCTCTACTGGGCTCTGTCGGGCTCTGTCGGGCTCTGTCGGGCTCTACTGGGCTCTACTGGGCTCTACTGTTCCCTGTTGGGCCCTGTCGGGCTCTGTCGGGCCCTGTCGGGCTCTGTCGGGCTCTGTCGGGCTCTACTGGGCTCTACTGGGCTCTGTCGGGCTCTGTCGGGCCCTGTCGGGCCCTGTCGGGCTCTGTCGGGCCCTGTTGGGCTCTGTCGGGCTCTGTCGGGCTCTGTCGGGCTCTACTGGGCTCTACTGGCTCTACTGGGCTCTGTCGGGCTCTGTCGGGCCCTATCGGGCCCTGTCGGGCCCTGTCGGGCTCTGTCGGGCTCTGTCGGGCTCTGTCGGGCTCTACTGGGCTCTGTCGGGCTCTGTCGGGCTCTACTGGGCCCTGTCGGGCCCTGTCAAGCCCTGTCGGGCTCTGTCGGGCTCTGTCGGGCTCTGTCGGGCTCTACTGGGCTCTGTCGGGTTCTTTCGGGCTCTGTCGGGCTCTGTCGGTCTCTGTCGGGCTCTGTCGGGCTCTACTGGGCTCTGTCGGGCTCTGTCGGGCCCTGTCGGGCTCTGTCGGGCTCTGTCGGGCTCTACTGGGCCCTGTCGGGCTCTGTCGGGCTCTGTCGGGCTCTGTCGGGCCCTGTTGGGCCCTGTCGGGCACTGTCGGGCTCTGTTGGGCTCTGTTCGCCTCTACTGGGCTCTGTCGGGCTCTGTCGGGCTCTGTCGGGCTCTACTGGGCTCTACTGGGCTCTGTCGGGCTCTGTCGGGCTCTACTGGGCTCTGTCGGGCTCTGTCGGGCTCTGTCGGGCTCTGTCGGGCTCTGTCGGGCTCTACTGGGCCCTGTCGGGCCCTGTCGGGCCCTGTCGGGCTCCGTCGGGCTCTATTGGGCCCTGTCGGGCTCTGTCGGGCTCTGTCGGGCTCTGTCGGGCTCTGTCGGGCTCTACTGGGCTCTACTGGGCTCTGTCGGGCTCTGTCGGGCTCTACTGGGCCCTGTCGGGCCCTGTCGGGCTCTGTCGGGCTCTGTCGGGCTCTGTCGGGCTCTACTGGGCCCTGTCGGGCTCTGTCGGGCTCTGTCGGGCCCTGTCGGGCTCTGTCGGGCTCTGTCGGGCTCTACTGGGCCCTGTCGGGCCCTGTCGGGCTCTGTCGGGCCCTGTCGGGCTCTGTCGGGCTCTGTCGGGCTCTGTCGGGCCCTGTCGGGCTCTGTCGGGCTTTGTCGGGCTCTGTCGGGCTCTACTGGGCTCTGTCGGGCTCTGTCGGGCTCTGTCGGGCTGTGTCGGGCTCTACTGGGCCCTGTCGGGCTCTGTCGGGCCCTGTCGGGCTCTGTCGGGCTCTGTCGGGCTCTACAGGGCTCTGCCGGGCTCTAGTGGGCTCTACTGGGCCCTGTCGGGCTCTGTCGGGCTCTGTCGGGCTCTGTCGGGCTCTACTGGGCTCTGTCGGGCTCTGTCGGGCCCTGTCGGGCCCTGTCGGGCCCTGTCGGGCTCTGTCGGGCCCTGTCGGGCCCTGTCGGGCTCTGTCGGGCTCTGTCGGGCCCTGTTGGGCCCTGTCGGGCTCTGTCGGGCTCTACTGGGCTCTACTGGGCTCTACTGGGCCCTGTCGGGCTCTGTCGGGCTCTGTCGGGCTCTGTCGGGCTCTGTCGGGCTCTGTCGGGCTCTACTGGGCCCTGTCGGGCCCTGTCAAGCCCTGTCGGGCTCTGTCGGGCTCTGTCAGGCTCTGTCGGGCTCTACTGGGCTCTGTCGGGTTCTGTCGGGCTCTGTCGGGCTCTGTCGGGCTCTACTGGGCTCTGTCGGGCTCTGTCGGGCCCTGTCGGGCTCTGTCGGGCTCTGTCGGGCTCTACTGGGCCCTGTCGGGCTCTGTCGGGCCCTGTCGGGCCCTGTCGGGCTCTGTCGGGCTCTGTCGGGCTCTGTCGGGCTCTACTGGGCTCTGTCGGGCCCTGTCGGGCCCTGTCGGGCTCTGTCGGGCTCTGTCGGGCTCTGTCGGGCCCTGTCGGGCTCTGTCGGGCTCTGTCGGGCTCTGTCGGGCTCTACTGGGCTCTGTCGGGCTCTACTGGGCTCTACTGGGCCCTGTCGGGCTCTGTCGGGCTCTGTCGGGCTCTGTCGGGCTCTACTGGGCCCTGTCGGGCTCTGTCGGGCCCTGTCGGGCCCTGTCGGGCTCTGTCGGGCTCTGTCGGGCCCTGTCGGGCTCTGTCGGGCTCTGTCGGGATCTGTCGGGCTCTACTGGGCCCTGTCGGGCTCTGTCGGGCTCTGTCGGGCTCTGTCGGGCCCTGTCGAGCTCTGTCGGGCTCTACTGGGCCCTGTCGGACTCTGTCGGGCTCTGTCGGGCTCTGTCGGGCTCTGTCGGGCCCTGTCGGGCCCTGTCGGGCTCTGTCGGGCTCTGTCGGGCTCTACTGGGCTCTACTGTTCCCTGTTGGGCCCTGTCGGGCCCTGTCGGGCTCTGTCGGGCTCTGTTGGGCTCTTCTGGGCTCTGTCGGGCTCTGTCGGGCTCTGTCGGGCTCTGTCGGGCTCTACTGGGCTCTACTGGGCTCTACTGTTCCCTGTTGGGCCCTGTCGGGCTCTGTCGGGCCCTGTCGGGCTCTGTCGGGCTCTGTCGGGCTCTACTGGGCTCTACTGGGCTCTGTCGGGCTCTGTCGGGCCCTGTCGGGCCCTGTCGGGCTCTGTCGGGCCCTGTCGGGCTCTGTCGGGCTCTGTCGGGCTCTGTCGGGCTCTACTGGGCTCTACTGGGCTCTACTGGGCTCTGTCGGGCTCTGTCGGGCTCTGTCGGGCTCTGTCGGGCTCTACTGGGCTCTGTCGGGCTCTGTCGGGCTCTGTCGGGCTCTACTGGGCCCTGTCGGGCCCTGTCAAGCCCTGTCGGGCTCTGTCGGGCTCTGTCGGGCTCTGTCGGGCTCTACTGGGCTCTGTCGGGTTCTTTCGGGCTCTGTCGGGCTCTGTCGTCCAGTAGAACCCGAGCCCGACAGAGCCCGACAGGGCCCAGTAGAGCCCAACAGAGCCCGACAAAGCCCGACAGAGCCCGACAGAGCCCAGTAGAGCCCGACAGAGCCCGACAGAGCCTGACAGGGCCCGACAGAGCCCGACAGAGCCCAGTAGAGCCCGACAGAGCCCGTCAGGGCCCGACAGGGCCCGACAGGGCCCAGTAGAGCCCGACAGAGCCCGACAGAGCCCGACAGAGCCCGACAGATCCCAGTAGAGCCCGACAGAGCCCGACAGAGCCCGACAGGGCCCGACAGGGCCCGACAGAGCCCGACAGAGCCCGACAGGGCCCGACAGGGCCCAGTAGAGCCCGACAGAGCCCGACAGAGCCCGACAGGGCCCGACAGAGCCCGACAGAGCCCGACAGAGCCCGACAGAGCCCGACAGAGCCCGACAGAGCCCGACAGGGCCCGACAGAGCCCGACAGAGCCCGACAGGGCCCGACAGAGCCCGACAGGGCCCAGTAGAGCCCGACAGAGCCCGACAGAGCCCGACAGAGCCCGACAGAGCCCAGTAGAGCCCGACATAGCCCGACAGAGCCCGACAGAGCCCGACAGGGCCCGACAGAGCCCGACAGGGCCCAACAGGGCCCAGTAGAGCCCGACAGAGCCCGATAGAGCCCGACAGGGCCCGACAGGGCCCAGTAGAGCCCGACAGAGCCCGACAGAGCCCAGTAGAGCCCAGTAGAGCCCGACAGAGCCCGACAGAGCCCAGTAGAGCCCAGTAGAGCCCGACAGAGCCCGACAGAGCCCGACAGATCCCGACAGGGCCCGACAGAGCCCGACAGAGCCCGACACAGCCCGACAGAGCCCGACACAGCCCGACAGGGCCCGACAGGTCCCGACAGGGCCCAGTAGAGCCCGACAGAGCCCGACAGGGCCCGACAGGGCCCAGAAGAGCCCGACAGAGCCCGACAGGACCCGACAGGGCACGACAGAGCCCGACAGGGCCCGACAGAGCCCGACAGAGCCCGACAGAGCCCGACAGGGCCCCACAGAGCCCGAAAGAGCCCGACAGGGCCCAGTAGAGCCCGACAGAGCCCGACAGAGCCCGACAGAGCCCGACAGGGCCCGACAGGGCCCGACAGAGCCCGACAGAGCCCGACAGGGCCCAGTAGAGCCCGACAGAGCCCGACAGAGCCCGACAGAGCCCGACAGATCCCAGTAGAGCCCGACAGAGCCCGACAGAGCCCGACAGGGCCCGACAGGGCCCGACAGAGCCCGACAGAGCCCGACAGGGCCCGACAGGGCCCAGTAGAGCCCGACAGAGCCCGACAGAGCCCGACAGAGCCCGACAGGGCCCGACAGAGCCCGACAGAGCCCGACAGAGCCCGACAGGGCCCGACAGAGCCCGACAGCGCCCGACAGGGCCCAGTAGAGCCCGACAGAGCCCGACAGAGCCCGACAGAGCCCGACAGGGCCCGACAGAGCCCGACAGAGCACGACAGGGCCCAGTAGAGCCCGACAGAGCCCAACAGGGCCCGACAGAGCCCGACAGAGCCCGACAGAGCCCGACAGGGCCCGACAGGGCCCGACAGAGACCGACAGAGCCCGACAGGGCCCGACAGGGCCCGACAGAGCCCGACAGAGCCCGACAGGGCCCGACAGAGCCCGACAGAGCCCGACAGGGCCCGACAGAGCCCGACAGGGCCCAGTAGAGCCCGACAGAGCCCGACAGAGCCCGACAGAGCCCAGTAGAGCCCGACATAGCCCGACAGAGCCCGACAGAGCCCGACAGGGCCCGACAGGGCCCAGTAGAGCCCGACAGGGCCCGACAGAGCCCGACAGGGCCCAACAGGGCCCAGTAGAGCCCGACAGAGCCCGATAGAGCCCGACAGGGCCCGACAGGGCCCAGTAGAGCCCGACAGAGCCCGACAGAGCCCAGTAGAGCCCAGTAGAGCCCGACAGAGCCCGACAGAGCCCGACAGAGCCCGACAGGGCCCGACAGAGCCCGACAGAGCCCGACAGAGCCCGACAGGGCCCGACAGGGCCCGACAGAGCCCGACAGGGCCCGACAGGGCCCGACAGGGCCCAGTAGAGCCCGATAGAGCCCGACAGAGCCCGACCGAGCCCGACAGGGCCCGACAGAGCCCGACAGAGCCCGACAGGGCCCGACAGGGCCCGACAGGGCCCGACAGAGCCCGACAGGGCCCGATAGAGCCCGACAGGGCCCGACAGAGCCCGACAGAGCCCGACAGGGCACGACAGAGCCCGACAGAGCCCGACAGGGCCCGACAGAGCCCGACAGAGCCCGACAGAGCCCGACAGGGCCCAGTAGAGCCCGACAGAGCCCAGTAGAGC
Source organism: Caloenas nicobarica (assembly GCF_036013445.1). NCBI lineage: Eukaryota > Metazoa > Chordata > Aves > Columbiformes > Columbidae > Caloenas > Caloenas nicobarica. The sequence goes on along the minus strand of NW_027017280.1, from coordinate 35,337 downwards.
CCAGTAGAGCCCGACAGAGCCCGACAGAGCCCGACAGAGCCCGACAGGGCCCGACAGGGCCCAGTAGAGCCCGACAGAGCCCGACAGGGCCCGACAGAGCCCGACAGAGCCCGACAGGGCCCGACAGAGCCCGACAGAGCCCGACAGGGCCCAGTAGAGCCCGACAGAGCCCGACAGAGCCCGACAGAGCCCGACAGGGCCCGACAGAGCCCGACAGAGCCCGACAGGGCCCGACAGGGCACGACAGAGCCCGACAGGGCCCGACAGAGCCCGACAGAGCCCGACAGAGCCCGACAGGGCCCCACAGAGCCCGAAAGAGCCCGACAGGGCCCAGTAGAGCCCGACAGAGCCCGACAGAGCCCGACAGAGCCCGACAGGGCCCGACAGGGCCCGACAGAGCCCGACAGAGCCCGACAGGGCCCAGTAGAGCCCGACAGAGCCCGACAGAGCCCGACAGAGCCCGACAGATCCCAGTAGAGCCCGACAGAGCCCGACAGAGCCCGACAGGGCCCGACAGGGCCCGACAGAGCCCGACAGAGCCCGACAGGGCCCGACAGGGCCCAGTAGAGCCCGACAGAGCCCGACAGAGCCCGACAGAGCCCGACAGGGCCCGACAGAGCCCGACAGAGCACGACAGGGCCCAGTAGAGCCCGACAGAGCCCAACAGGGCCCGACAGAGCCCGACAGAGCCCGACAGAGCCCGACAGGGCCCGACAGGGCCCGGCAGAGACCGACAGAGCCCGACAGAGCCCGACAGGGCCCGACAGAGCCCGACAGAGCCCGACAGGGCCCGACAGAGCCCGACAGAGCCCGACAGGGCCCGACAGAGCCCGACAGGGCCCAGTAGAGCCCGACAGAGCCCGACAGAGCCCAGTAGAGCCCGACATAGCCCGACAGAGCCCGACAGAGCCCGACAGAGCCCGACAGAGCCCGACAGAGCCCGACAGATCCCAGTAGAGCCCGACAGAGCCCGACAGAGCCCGACAGGGCCCGACAGGGCCCGACAGAGCCCGACAGAGCCCGACAGGGCCCGACAGGGCCCAGTAGAGCCCGACAGAGCCCGACAGAGCCCGACAGGGCCCGACAGAGCCCGACAGAGCCCGACAGAGCCCGACAGAGCCCGACAGAGCCCGACAGAGCCCGACAGGGCCCGACAGAGCCCGACAGAGCCCGACAGGGCCCGACAGAGCCCGACAGGGCCCAGTAGAGCCCGACAGAGCCCGACAGAGCCCGACAGAGCCCGACAGAGCCCAGTAGAGCCCGACATAGCCCGACAGAGCCCGACAGAGCCCGACAGGGCCCGACAGAGCCCGACAGGGCCCAACAGGGCCCAGTAGAGCCCGACAGAGCCCGATAGAGCCCGACAGGGCCCGACAGGGCCCAGTAGAGCCCGACAGAGCCCGACAGAGCCCAGTAGAGCCCAGTAGAGCCCGACAGAGCCCGACAGAGCCCAGTAGAGCCCAGTAGAGCCCGACAGAGCCCGACAGAGCCCGACAGATCCCGACAGGGCCCGACAGAGCCCGACAGAGCCCGACACAGCCCGACAGAGCCCGACACAGCCCGACAGGGCCCGACAGGTCCCGACAGGGCCCAGTAGAGCCCGACAGAGCCCGACAGGGCCCGACAGGGCCCAGAAGAGCCCGACAGAGCCCGACAGGACCCGACAGGGCACGACAGAGCCCGACAGGGCCCGACAGAGCCCGACAGAGCCCGACAGAGCCCGACAGGGCCCCACAGAGCCCGAAAGAGCCCGACAGGGCCCAGTAGAGCCCGACAGAGCCCGACAGAGCCCGACAGAGCCCGACAGGGCCCGACAGGGCCCGACAGAGCCCGACAGAGCCCGACAGGGCCCAGTAGAGCCCGACAGAGCCCGACAGAGCCCGACAGAGCCCGACAGATCCCAGTAGAGCCCGACAGAGCCCGACAGAGCCCGACAGGGCCCGACAGGGCCCGACAGAGCCCGACAGAGCCCGACAGGGCCCGACAGGGCCCAGTAGAGCCCGACAGAGCCCGACAGAGCCCGACAGAGCCCGACAGGGCCCGACAGAGCCCGACAGAGCCCGACAGAGCCCGACAGGGCCCGACAGAGCCCGACAGCGCCCGACAGGGCCCAGTAGAGCCCGACAGAGCCCGACAGAGCCCGACAGAGCCCGACAGGGCCCGACAGAGCCCGACAGAGCACGACAGGGCCCAGTAGAGCCCGACAGAGCCCAACAGGGCCCGACAGAGCCCGACAGAGCCCGACAGAGCCCGACAGGGCCCGACAGGGCCCGACAGAGACCGACAGAGCCCGACAGGGCCCGACAGGGCCCGACAGAGCCCGACAGAGCCCGACAGGGCCCGACAGAGCCCGACAGAGCCCGACAGGGCCCGACAGAGCCCGACAGGGCCCAGTAGAGCCCGACAGAGCCCGACAGAGCCCGACAGAGCCCAGTAGAGCCCGACATAGCCCGACAGAGCCCGACAGAGCCCGACAGGGCCCGACAGGGCCCAGTAGAGCCCGACAGGGCCCGACAGAGCCCGACAGGGCCCAACAGGGCCCAGTAGAGCCCGACAGAGCCCGATAGAGCCCGACAGGGCCCGACAGGGCCCAGTAGAGCCCGACAGAGCCCGACAGAGCCCAGTAGAGCCCAGTAGAGCCCGACAGAGCCCGACAGAGCCCGACAGAGCCCGACAGGGCCCGACAGAGCCCGACAGAGCCCGACAGAGCCCGACAGGGCCCGACAGGGCCCGACAGAGCCCGACAGGGCCCGACAGGGCCCGACAGGGCCCAGTAGAGCCCGATAGAGCCCGACAGAGCCCGACCGAGCCCGACAGGGCCCGACAGAGCCCGACAGAGCCCGACAGGGCCCGACAGGGCCCGACAGGGCCCGACAGAGCCCGACAGGGCCCGATAGAGCCCGACAGGGCCCGACAGAGCCCGACAGAGCCCGACAGGGCACGACAGAGCCCGACAGAGCCCGACAGGGCCCGACAGAGCCCGACAGAGCCCGACAGAGCCCGACAGGGCCCAGTAGAGCCCGACAGAGCCCAGTAGAGCCCAGTAGAGCCCGACAGAGCCCGACAGAGCCCGACAGAGCCCGACAGGGCCCGACAGGGCCCAGTAGAGCCCGACAGAGCCCGACAGGGCCCGACAGAGCCCGACAGAGCCCGACAGGGCCCGACAGAGCCCGACAGAGCCCGACAGGGCCCAGTAGAGCCCGACAGAGCCCGACAGAGCCCGACAGAGCCCGACAGGGCCCGACAGAGCCCGACAGAGCCCGACAGGGCCCGACAGGGCACGACAGAGCCCGACAGGGCCCGACAGAGCCCGACAGAGCCCGACAGAGCCCGACAGGGCCCCACAGAGCCCGAAAGAGCCCGACAGGGCCCAGTAGAGCCCGACAGAGCCCGACAGAGCCCGACAGAGCCCGACAGGGCCCGACAGGGCCCGACAGAGCCCGACAGAGCCCGACAGGGCCCAGTAGAGCCCGACAGAGCCCGACAGAGCCCGACAGAGCCCGACAGATCCCAGTAGAGCCCGACAGAGCCCGACAGAGCCCGACAGGGCCCGACAGGGCCCGACAGAGCCCGACAGAGCCCGACAGGGCCCGACAGGGCCCAGTAGAGCCCGACAGAGCCCGACAGAGCCCGACAGAGCCCGACAGGGCCCGACAGAGCCCGACAGAGCACGACAGGGCCCAGTAGAGCCCGACAGAGCCCAACAGGGCCCGACAGAGCCCGACAGAGCCCGACAGAGCCCGACAGGGCCCGACAGGGCCCGGCAGAGACCGACAGAGCCCGACAGAGCCCGACAGGGCCCGACAGAGCCCGACAGAGCCCGACAGGGCCCGACAGAGCCCGACAGAGCCCGACAGGGCCCGACAGAGCCCGACAGGGCCCAGTAGAGCCCGACAGAGCCCGACAGAGCCCGACAGAGCCCGACAGAGCCCAGTAGAGCCCGACATAGCCCGACAGAGCCCGACAGAGCCCGACAGGGCCCGACAGAGCCCGACAGGGCCCAACAGGGCCCAGTAGAGCCCGACAGAGCCCGATAGAGCCCGACAGAGCCCGACAGGGCCCAGTAGAGCCCGACAGGGCCCGACAGGGCCCAGTAGAGCCCGACAGAGCCCGACAGAGCCCAGTAGAGCCCAGTAGAGCCCGACAGAGCCCGACAGAGCCCGACAGATCCCGACAGGGCCCGACAGAGCCCGACAGAGCCCGACACAGCCCGACAGAGCCCGACACAGCCCGACAGGGCCCGACAGGTCCCGACAGGGCCCAGTAGAGCCCGACAGAGCCCGACAGGGCCCGACAGGGCCCAGAAGAGCCCGACAGAGCCCGACAGAGCCCGACAGAACCCGACAGAGCCCGACAGAGCCCGACAGAGCCCGACAGGGCCCGACAGGGCCCGACAGAGCCCGACAGGGCCCAGTAGAGCCCGACAGAGCCCGACAGAGCCCGACAGAGCCCGACAGAGCCCAGTAGAGCCCGACAGAGCCCGACAGAGCCCGACAGGGCCCGACAGGGCCCGACAGAGCCCGACAGAGCCCGACAGGGCCCAGTAGAGCCCGACAGAGCCCGACAGAGCCCGACAGAGCCCAGTAGAGCCCGACAGAGCCCGACAGAGCCCGACAGGGCCCGACAGGGCCCGACAGAGCCCGACAGAGCCCGACAGGGCCCGACAGGGCCCGACAGAGCCCAGTAGAGCCCGACAGAGCCCGACAGAGCCCGACAGAGCCTGACAGGGCCCGACAGGGCCCGACAGGGCCCAGTAGAGCCCGACAGAGCCCGACAGAGCCCGACAGAGCCCGACAGGGCCCGACAGAGCCCGACAGAGCCCGACAGGGCCCGACAGGGCCCGACAGGGCCCGACAGAGCCCGCCAGGGCCCGACAGGGCACGACAGAGCCCGACAGGGCCCGACAGGGCCCAGTAGAGCCCGACAGAGCCCGACAGAGCCCGACAGAGCCCGACAGGGCCCGACAGGGCCCAGTAGAGCCCGACAGAGCCCGACAGAGCCCGACAGAGCCCAGTAGAGCCCAGTAGAGCCCGACAGAGCCCGACACAGCCCGACAGAGCCCGACAGAGCCCGACAGGGCCCGACAGAGCCCGACAGAGCCCGACAGGGCCCAGTAGAGCCCGACAGAGCCCGACAGAGCCCGACAGAGCCCGACAGGGACCGACAGAGCCCGACAGAGCCCGACAGGTCCCGACAGTGCCTGACAGAGCCCGACAGAGCCCGACAGAGCCCGACAGGGACCGACAGAGCCCGACAGGCCCGACAGGGCCCGACAGAGCCCGACAGAGCCCGACAGGGCCCGACAGAGCCCGACAGAGCCCGACAGGGCCCAGTAGAGCCCAGTAGAACCTGACAGAGCCCAGTAGAGCCCGACAGAGCCCGACAGAGCCCGACAGAGCCCGACAGGGCCCGACAGAGCCCGACAGGGCCCACTAGAGCCCGACAGAGCCCGACAAAGCCCGACAGAGCCCGACAGAGCCCAGTAGAGCCCGACAGAGCCCGACAGAACCTGACAGGGCCCGACAGAGCCCGACAGAGCCCAGTAGAGCCCGACAGAGCCCGACAGAGCCCGACAGAACCCGACAGGGCCCAGTAGAGCCCGACAGAGCCCGACAGAGCCCGTCAGGGCCCGACAGGGCCCGACAGGGCCCAGTAGAGCCCGACAGAGCCCGACAGAGCCCAGTATAGCCCGACAGAGCCCGACAGAGCCCGACAGAGCCCGACAGGGCCCGACAGGGCCCGACAGAGCCCGACAGGGCCCGACAGAGCCCGACAGAGCCCGACAGAGCCCAGTAGAGCCCGACAGAGCCCGACAGAGCCCGACAGAACCCGACAGGGCCCGACAGAGCCCGACAGAGCCCGACAGGGCCCGACAGAGCCCGACAGAGCCCGACAGCGCCCGACAGGGCCCAGTAGAGCCCGACAGAGCCCGACAGAGCCCGACAGAGCCCGACAGGGCCCGACAGAGCCCGACAGAGCACGACAGGGCCCAGTAGAGCCCGACAGAGCCCAACAGGGCCCGACAGAGCCCGACAGAGCCCGACAGAGCCCGACAGGGCCCGACAGGGCCCGACAGAGACCGACAGAGCCCGACAGAGCCCGACAGGGCCCGACAGAGCCCGACAGAGCCCGACAGGGCCCGACAGAGCCCGACAGATCCCAGTAGAGCCCGACAGAGCCCGACAGAGCCCGACAGGGCCCGACAGGGCCCGACAGAGCCCGACAGAGCCCGACAGGGCCCGACAGGGCCCAGTAGAGCCCGACAGAGCCCGACAGAGCCCGACAGAGCCCGACAGGGCCCGACAGAGCCCGACAGAGCCCGACAGAGCCCGACAGGGCCCGACAGAGCCCGACAGCGCCCGACAGGGCCCAGTAGAGCCCGACAGAGCCCGACAGAGCCCGACAGAGCCCGACAGGGCCCGACAGAGCCCGACAGAGCACGACAGGGCCCAGTAGAGCCCGACAGAGCCCAACAGGGCCCGACAGAGCCCGACAGAGCCCGACAGAGCCCGACAGGGCCCGACAGGGCCCGACAGAGACCGACAGAGCCCGACAGGGCCCGACAGGGCCCGACAGAGCCCGACAGAGCCCGACAGGGCCCGACAGAGCCCGACAGAGCCCGACAGGGCCCGACAGAGCCCGACAGGGCCCAGTAGAGCCCGACAGAGCCCGACAGAGCCCGACAGAGCCCAGTAGAGCCCGACATAGCCCGACAGAGCCCGACAGAGCCCGACAGGGCCCGACAGGGCCCAGTAGAGCCCGACAGGGCCCGACAGAGCCCGACAGGGCCCAACAGGGCCCAGTAGAGCCCGACAGAGCCCGATAGAGCCCGACAGGGCCCGACAGGGCCCAGTAGAGCCCGACAGAGCCCGACAGAGCCCAGTAGAGCCCAGTAGAGCCCGACAGAGCCCGACAGAGCCCGACAGAGCCCGACAGGGCCCGACAGAGCCCGACAGAGCCCGACAGAGCCCGACAGGGCCCGACAGGGCCCGACAGAGCCCGACAGGGCCCGACAGGGCCCGACAGGGCCCAGTAGAGCCCGATAGAGCCCGACAGAGCCCGACCGAGCCCGACAGGGCCCGACAGAGCCCGACAGAGCCCGACAGGGCCCGACAGGGCCCGACAGGGCCCGACAGAGCCCGACAGGGCCCGATAGAGCCCGACAGGGCCCGACAGAGCCCGACAGAGCCCGACAGGGCACGACAGAGCCCGACAGAGCCCGACAGGGCCCGACAGAGCCCGACAGAGCCCGACAGAGCCCGACAGGGCCCAGTAGAGCCCGACAGAGCCCAGTAGAGCCCAGTAGAGCCCGACAGAGCCCGACAGAGCCCGACAGAGCCCGACAGGGCCCGACAGGGCCCAGTAGAGCCCGACAGAGCCCGACAGGGCCCGACAGAGCCCGACAGAGCCCGACAGGGCCCGACAGAGCCCGACAGAGCCCGACAGGGCCCAGTAGAGCCCGACAGAGCCCGACAGAGCCCGACAGAGCCCGACAGGGCCCGACAGAGCCCGACAGAGCCCGACAGGGCCCGACAGGGCACGACAGAGCCCGACAGGGCCCGACAGAGCCCGACAGAGCCCGACAGAGCCCGACAGGGCCCCACAGAGCCCGAAAGAGCCCGACAGGGCCCAGTAGAGCCCGACAGAGCCCGACAGAGCCCGACAGAGCCCGACAGGGCCCGACAGGGCCCGACAGAGCCCGACAGAGCCCGACAGGGCCCAGTAGAGCCCGACAGAGCCCGACAGAGCCCGACAGAGCCCGACAGATCCCAGTAGAGCCCGACAGAGCCCGACAGAGCCCGACAGGGCCCGACAGGGCCCGACAGAGCCCGACAGAGCCCGACAGGGCCCGACAGGGCCCAGTAGAGCCCGACAGAGCCCGACAGAGCCCGACAGAGCCCGACAGGGCCCGACAGAGCCCGACAGAGCACGACAGGGCCCAGTAGAGCCCGACAGAGCCCAACAGGGCCCGACAGAGCCCGACAGAGCCCGACAGAGCCCGACAGGGCCCGACAGGGCCCGGCAGAGACCGACAGAGCCCGACAGAGCCCGACAGGGCCCGACAGAGCCCGACAGAGCCCGACAGGGCCCGACAGAGCCCGACAGAGCCCGACAGGGCCCGACAGAGCCCGACAGGGCCCAGTAGAGCCCGACAGAGCCCGACAGAGCCCGACAGAGCCCGACAGAGCCCAGTAGAGCCCGACATAGCCCGACAGAGCCCGACAGAGCCCGACAGGGCCCGACAGAGCCCGACAGGGCCCAACAGGGCCCAGTAGAGCCCGACAGAGCCCGATAGAGCCCGACAGAGCCCGACAGGGCCCAGTAGAGCCCGACAGGGCCCGACAGGGCCCAGTAGAGCCCGACAGAGCCCGACAGAGCCCAGTAGAGCCCAGTAGAGCCCGACAGAGCCCGACAGAGCCCGACAGATCCCGACAGGGCCCGACAGAGCCCGACAGAGCCCGACACAGCCCGACAGAGCCCGACACAGCCCGACAGGGCCCGACAGGTCCCGACAGGGCCCAGTAGAGCCCGACAGAGCCCGACAGGGCCCGACAGGGCCCAGAAGAGCCCGACAGAGCCCGACAGAGCCCGACAGAACCCGACAGAGCCCGACAGAGCCCGACAGAGCCCGACAGGGCCCGACAGGGCCCGACAGAGCCCGACAGGGCCCAGTAGAGCCCGACAGAGCCCGACAGAGCCCGACAGAGCCCGACAGAGCCCAGTAGAGCCCGACAGAGCCCGACAGAGCCCGACAGGGCCCGACAGGGCCCGACAGAGCCCGACAGAGCCCGACAGGGCCCAGTAGAGCCCGACAGAGCCCGACAGAGCCCGACAGAGCCCAGTAGAGCCCGACAGAGCCCGACAGAGCCCGACAGGGCCCGACAGGGCCCGACAGAGCCCGACAGAGCCCGACAGGGCCCGACAGGGCCCGACAGAGCCCAGTAGAGCCCGACAGAGCCCGACAGAGCCCGACAGAGCCTGACAGGGCCCGACAGGGCCCGACAGGGCCCAGTAGAGCCCGACAGAGCCCGACAGAGCCCGACAGAGCCCGACAGGGCCCGACAGAGCCCGACAGAGCCCGACAGGGCCCGACAGGGCCCGACAGGGCCCGACAGAGCCCGCCAGGGCCCGACAGGGCACGACAGAGCCCGACAGGGCCCGACAGGGCCCAGTAGAGCCCGACAGAGCCCGACAGAGCCCGACAGAGCCCGACAGGGCCCGACAGGGCCCAGTAGAGCCCGACAGAGCCCGACAGAGCCCGACAGAGCCCAGTAGAGCCCAGTAGAGCCCGACAGAGCCCGACACAGCCCGACAGAGCCCGACAGAGCCCGACAGGGCCCGACAGAGCCCGACAGAGCCCGACAGGGCCCAGTAGAGCCCGACAGAGCCCGACAGAGCCCGACAGAGCCCGACAGGGACCGACAGAGCCCGACAGAGCCCGACAGGTCCCGACAGTGCCTGACAGAGCCCGACAGAGCCCGACAGAGCCCGACAGGGACCGACAGAGCCCGACAGGCCCGACAGGGCCCGACAGAGCCCGACAGAGCCCGACAGGGCCCGACAGAGCCCGACAGAGCCCGACAGGGCCCAGTAGAGCCCAGTAGAACCTGACAGAGCCCAGTAGAGCCCGACAGAGCCCGACAGAGCCCGACAGAGCCCGACAGGGCCCGACAGAGCCCGACAGGGCCCACTAGAGCCCGACAGAGCCCGACAAAGCCCGACAGAGCCCGACAGAGCCCAGTAGAGCCCGACAGAGCCCGACAGAACCTGACAGGGCCCGACAGAGCCCGACAGAGCCCAGTAGAGCCCGACAGAGCCCGACAGAGCCCGACAGAACCCGACAGGGCCCAGTAGAGCCCGACAGAGCCCGACAGAGCCCGTCAGGGCCCGACAGGGCCCGACAGGGCCCAGTAGAGCCCGACAGAGCCCGACAGAGCCCAGTATAGCCCGACAGAGCCCGACAGAGCCCGACAGAGCCCGACAGGGCCCGACAGGGCCCGACAGAGCCCGACAGGGCCCGACAGAGCCCGACAGAGCCCGACAGAGCCCAGTAGAGCCCGACAGAGCCCGACAGAGCCCGACAGAACCCGACAGGGCCCGACAGAGCCCGACAGAGCCCGACAGGGCCCGACAGAGCCCGACAGAGCCCGACAGCGCCCGACAGGGCCCAGTAGAGCCCGACAGAGCCCGACAGAGCCCGACAGAGCCCGACAGGGCCCGACAGAGCCCGACAGAGCACGACAGGGCCCAGTAGAGCCCGACAGAGCCCAACAGGGCCCGACAGAGCCCGACAGAGCCCGACAGAGCCCGACAGGGCCCGACAGGGCCCGACAGAGACCGACAGAGCCCGACAGAGCCCGACAGGGCCCGACAGAGCCCGACAGAGCCCGACAGGGCCCGACAGAGCCCGACAGGGCCCAGTAGAGCCCGACAGAGCCCGACAGAGCCCGACAGAGCCCGACAGAGCCCAGTAGAGCCCGACATAGCCCGACAGAGCCCGACAGAGCCCGACAGGGCCCGACAGAGCCCGACAGGGCCCAACAGGGCCCAGTAGAGCCCGACAGAGCCCGATAGAGCCCGACAGGGCCCGACAGGGCCCAGTAGAGCCCGACAGAGCCCGACAGAGCCCAGTAGAGCCCAGTAGAGCCCGACAGAGCCCGACAGAGCCCGACAGAGCCCGACAGGGCCCGACAGAGCCCGACAGAGCCCGACAGGGCCCGACAGGGCCCGACAGGGCCCAGTAGAGCCCGAAAGAGCCTGACAGAGCCCAGTAGAGCCCAGTAGAGCCCGACAGGGCCCGACAGGGCCCGACAGGGCCCATTAGAGCCCGACAGAGCCCGACAGAGCCCGACAGAGCCCGACAGGGCCCGACAGGGCCCGACAGAGTCCGACAGAGCCCGACAGGGCCCAGTAGAGCCCGACAGAGCCCGACAGGGCCCGACAGAGCCCGACAGAGCCCGACAGGGCCCGACAGGGCCCGACAGAGCCCGACAGGGCCCGATAGAGCCCGACAGGGCCCGACAGAGCCCGACAGAGCCCGACAGGGCACGACAGAGCCCGACAGAGCCCGACAGGGCCCGACAGAGCCCGACAGAGCCCGACAGAGCCCGACAGGGCCCAGTAGAGCCCGACAGAGCCCAGTAGAGCCCAGTAGAGCCCGACAGAGCCCGACAGAGCCCGACAGAGCCCGACAGGGCCCGACAGGGCCCGACAGGGCCCAGTAGAGCCCGACAGAGCCCGACAGGGCCCGACAGAGCCCGACAGAGCCCGACAGGGCCCGACAGAGCCCGACAGAGCCCGACAGGGCCCAGTAGAGCCCGACAGAGCCCGACAGAGCCCGACAGAGCCCGACAGGGCCCGACAGAGCCCGACAGAGCCCGACAGAGCCCGACAGGGCCCCACAGAGCCCGAAAGAGCCCGACAGGGCCCAGTAGAGCCCGACAGAGCCCGACAGAGCCCGACAGAGCCCGACAGGGCCCAGTAGAGCCCGACAGAGCCCGACAGAGCCCGACAGAGCCCGACAGGGCCCGACAGAGCCCGACAGAGCCCGACAGGGCCCAGTAGAGCCCGACAGAGCCCGACAGAGCCCGACAGAGCCCGACAGATCCCAGTAGAGCCCGACAGAGCCCGACAGAGCCCGACAGGGCCCGACAGGGCCCGACAGAGCCCGACAGAGCCCGACAGGGCCCGACAGGGCCCAGTAGAGCCCGACAGAGCCCGACAGAGCCCGACAGAGCCCGACAGGGCCCGACAGAGCCCGACAGAGCCCGACAGAGCCCGACAGAGCCCGACAGGGCCCGACAGAGCCCGACAGCGCCCGACAGGGCCCAGTAGAGCCCGACAGAGCCCGACAGAGCCCGACAGAGCCCGACAGGGCCCGACAGAGCCCGACAGAGCACGACAGGGCCCAGTAGAGCCCGACAGAGCCCAACAGGGCCCGACAGAGCCCGACAGAGCCCGACAGAGCCCGACAGGGCCCGACAGGGCCCGGCAGAGACCGACAGAGCCCGACAGAGCCCGACAGGGCCCGACAGAGCCCGACAGAGCCCGACAGGGCCCGACAGAGCCCGACAGAGCCCGACAGGGCCCGACAGAGCCCGACAGGGCCCAGTAGAGCCCGACAGAGCCCGACAGAGCCCGACAGAGCCCGACAGAGCCCAGTAGAGCCCGACATAGCCCGACAGAGCCCGACAGAGCCCGACAGGGCCCGACAGAGCCCGACAGGGCCCAACAGGGCCCAGTAGAGCCCGACAGAGCCCGATAGAGCCCGACAGAGCCCGACAGGGCCCAGTAGAGCCCGACAGGGCCCGACAGGGCCCAGTAGAGCCCGACAGAGCCCGACAGAGCCCAGTAGAGCCCAGTAGAGCCCGACAGAGCCCGACAGAGCCCGACAGATCCCGACAGGGCCCGACAGAGCCCGACAGAGCCCGACACAGCCCGACAGAGCCCGACACAGCCCGACAGGGCCCGACAGGTCCCGACAGGGCCCAGTAGAGCCCGACAGAGCCCGACAGGGCCCGACAGGGCCCAGAAGAGCCCGACAGAGCCCGACAGAGCCCGACAGAGCCCGACAGAACCCGACAGAGCCCGACAGAGCCCGACAGAGCCCGACAGGGCCCGACAGGGCCCGACAGAGCCCGACAGGGCCCAGTAGAGCCCGACAGAGCCCGACAGAGCCCGACAGAGCCCGACAGAGCCCAGTAGAGCCCGACAGAGCCCGACAGAGCCCGACAGGGCCCGACAGGGCCCGACAGAGCCCGACAGAGCCCGACAGGGCCCAGTAGAGCCCGACAGAGCCCGACAGAGCCCGACAGAGCCCAGTAGAGCCCGACAGAGCCCGACAGAGCCCGACAGGGCCCGAAAGGGCCCGACAGAGCCCGACAGAGCCCGACAGGGCCCGACAGGGCCCGACAGAGCCCAGTAGAGCCCGACAGAGCCCGACAGAGCCCGACAGAGCCTGACAGGGCCCGACAGGGCCCGACAGGGCCCAGTAGAGCCCGACAGAGCCCGACAGAGCCCGACAGAGCCCGACAGGGCCCGACAGAGCCCGACAGAGCCCGACAGGGCCCGACAGGGCCCGACAGGGCCCGACAGAGCCCGCCAGGGCCCGACAGGGCACGACAGAGCCCGACAGGGCCCGACAGGGCCCAGTAGAGCCCGACAGAGCCCGACAGAGCCCGACAGAGCCCGACAGGGCCCGACAGGGCCCAGTAGAGCCCGACAGAGCCCGACAGAGCCCGACAGAGCCCAGTAGAGCCCAGTAGAGCCCGACAGAGCCCGACACAGCCCGACAGAGCCCGACAGAGCCCGACAGGGCCCGACAGAGCCCGACAGAGCCCGACAGGGCCCAGTAGAGCCCGACAGAGCCCGACAGAGCCCGACAGAGCCCGACAGGGACCGACAGAGCCCGACAGAGCCCGACAGGTCCCGACAGTGCCTGACAGAGCCCGACAGAGCCCGACAGAGCCCGACAGGGACCGACAGAGCCCGACAGGCCCGACAGGGCCCGACAGAGCCCGACAGAGCCCGACAGGGCCCGACAGAGCCCGACAGAGCCCGACAGGGCCCAGTAGAGCCCAGTAGAACCTGACAGAGCCCAGTAGAGCCCGACAGAGCCCGACAGAGCCCGACAGAGCCCGACAGGGCCCGACAGAGCCCGACAGGGCCCACTAGAGCCCGACAGAGCCCGACAAAGCCCGACAGAGCCCGACAGAGCCCAGTAGAGCCCGACAGAGCCCGACAGAACCTGACAGGGCCCGACAGAGCCCGACAGAGCCCAGTAGAGCCCGACAGAGCCCGACAGAGCCCGACAGAACCCGACAGGGCCCAGTAGAGCCCGACAGAGCCCGACAGAGCCCGTCAGGGCCCGACAGGGCCCGACAGGGCCCAGTAGAGCCCGACAGAGCCCGACAGAGCCCAGTATAGCCCGACAGAGCCCGACAGAGCCCGACAGAGCCCGACAGGGCCCGACAGGGCCCGACAGAGCCCGACAGGGCCCGACAGAGCCCGACAGAGCCCGACAGAGCCCAGTAGAGCCCGACAGAGCCCGACAGAGCCCGACAGAACCCGACAGGGCCCAGTAGAGCCCGACAGAGCCCGACAGAGCCCGACAGAGCCCGACAGGGCCCGACAGAGCCCGACAGAGCCCGACAGCGCCCGACAGGGCCCAGTAGAGCCCGACAGAGCCCGACAGAGCCCGACAGAGCCCGACAGGGCCCGACAGAGCCCGACAGAGCACGACAGGGCCCAGTAGAGCCCGACAGAGCCCAACAGGGCCCGACAGAGCCCGACAGAGCCGACAGAGCCCGACAGGGCCCGACAGGGCCCGACAGAGCCCGACAGAGCCCGACAGAGCCCGACAGAGCCCGACAGAGCCCGACAGGGCCCGACAGAGCCCGACAGGGCCCAGTGGAGCCCGACAGAGCCCGACAGAGCCCGACAGAGCCCGACAGAGCCCAGTAGAGCCCGACATAGCCCGACAGAGCCCGACAGAGCCCGACAGGGCCCGACAGAGCCCGACAGGGCCCAACAGGGCCCAGTAGAGCCCGACAGAGCCCGATAGAGCCCGACAGGGCCCGACAGGGCCCAGTAGAGCCCGACAGAGCCGACAGAGCCCAGTAGAGCCAGTAGAGCCCGACAGAGCCCGACAGAGCCCGACAGAGCCCGACAGGGCCCGACAGAGCCCGACAGAGCCCGACAGGGCCCGACAGGGCCCGACAGGGCCCAGTAGAGCCCGAAAGAGCCTGACAGAGCCCAGTAGAGCCCAGTAGAGCCCGACAGGGCCCGACAGGGCCCGACAGGGCCATTAGAGCCCGACAGAGCCCGACAGAGCCCGACAGAGCCCGACAGGGCCCGACAGGGCCCGACAGAGTCCGACAGAGCCCGACAGGGCCCAGTAGAGCCCGACAGAGCCCGACAGAGCCCGACAGGGCCCGACAGGGCCCGACAGGGCCCGTGAGAGCCCGACAGGGCCCGACAGGGCCCGACAGGGCCCAGTAGAGCCCGATAGAGCCCGACAGAGCCCGACCGAGCCCGACAGGGCCCGACAGAGCCCGACAGAGCCCGACAGGGCCCGACAGGGCCGACAGAGCCCGACAGGGCCCGATAGAGCCCGACAGGGCCCGACAGAGCCCGACAGAGCCCGACAGGGCACGACAGAGCCCGACAGAGCCGACAGGGCCCGACAGAGCCCGACAGAGCCCGACAGAGCCCGACAGGGCCCAGTAGAGCCCGACAGAGCCCAGTAGAGCCCAGTAGAGCCCGACAGAGCCCGACAGAGCCCGACAGAGCCCGACAGGGCCCGACAGGGCCCGACAGGGCCCAGTAGAGCCCGACAGAGCCCGACAGGGCCCGACAGAGCCCGACAGAGCCCGACAGGGCCCGACAGAGCCCGACAGAGCCCGACAGGGCCCAGTAGAGCCCGACAGAGCCCGACAGAGCCCGACAGAGCCCGACAGGGCCCGACAGAGCCCGACAGAGCCCGACAGGGCCCGACAGGGCACGACAGAGCCCGACAGGGCCCGACAGAGCCCGACAGAGCCCGACAGAGCCCGACAGGGCCCGACAGAGCCCGACAGAGCCCGACAGCGCCCGACAGGGCCCAGTAGAGCCCGACAGAGCCCGACAGAGCCCGACAGAGCCCGACAGGGCCCGACAGAGCCCGACAGAGCACGACAGGGCCCAGTAGAGCCCGACAGAGCCCAACAGGGCCCGACAGAGCCCGACAGAGCCCGACAGAGCCCGACAGGGCCCGACAGGGCCGACAGAGACCGACAGAGCCCGACAGAGCCCGACAGGGCCCGACAGAGCCCGACAGAGCCCGACAGGGCCCGACAGAGCCCGACAGAGCCCGACAGGGCCCGACAGAGCCCGACAGGGCCCAGTAGAGCCCGACAGAGCCCGACAGAGCCCGACAGAGCCCGACAGAGCCCAGTAGAGCCCGACATAGCCCGACAGAGCCCGACAGAGCCCGACAGGGCCCGACAGAGACCGACAGGGCCCAACTGGGCCCAGTAGAGCCCGACAGAGCCCGATAGAGCCCGACAGGGCCCGACAGGGCCCAGTAGAGCCCGACAGAGCCCGACAGAGCCCAGTAGAGCCCAGTAGAGCCCGACAGAGCCCGACAGAGCCCGACAGAGCCCGACAGGGCCCGACAGAGCCCGACAGAGCCCGACAGGGCCCGACAGGGCCCGACAGGGCCCAGTAGAGCCCGAAAGAGCCTGACAGAGCCCAGTAGAGCCCAGTAGAGCCCGACAGGGCCCGACAGGGCCCGACAGGGCCCATTAGAGCCCGACAGAGCCCGACAGAGCCTGACAGAGCCCGACAGGGCCCGACAGGGCCCGACAGAGTCCGACAGAGCCCGACAGGGCCCAGTAGAGCCCGACAGAGCCCGACAGAGCCCGACAGGGCCCGACAGGGCCCGACAGGGCCCGACAGAGCCCGACAGGGCCCGACAGGGCCCGACAGGGCCCGACAGGGCCCAGTAGAGCCCGATAGAGCCCGACAGAGCCCGACCGAGCCCGACAGGGCCCGACAGAGCCCGACAGAGCCCGACAGGGCCCGACAGGGCCCGACAGAGCCCGACAGAGCCCGATAGAGCCCGACAGGGCCCGACAGAGCCCGACAGAGCCCGACAGTGCACGACAGAGCCCGACAGAGCCCGACAGGGCCCGACAGAGCCCGACAGAGCCCGACAGAGCCCGACAGGGCCCAGTAGAGCCCGACAGAGCCCAGTAGAGCCCAGTAGAGCCCGACAGAGCCCGACAGAGCCCGACAGAGCCCGACAGGGCCCGACAGGGCCCGACAGGGCCCAGTAGAGCCCGACAGAGCCCGACAGGGCCCGACAGAGCCCGACAGAGCCCGACAGGGCCCGACAGAGCCCGACAGAGCCCGACAGGGCCCAGTAGAGCCCGACAGAGCCCGACAGAGCCCGACAGAGCCCGACAGGGCCCGACAGAGCCCGACAGGGCCCGACAGGGCCCGACAGGGCACGACAGAGCCCGACAGGGCCCGACAGAGCCCGACAGAGCCCGACAGAGCCCGACAGGGCCCCACAGAGCCCGAAAGAGCCCGACAGGGCCCAGTAGAGCCCGACAGAGCCCGACAGAGCCCGACAGAGCCCGACAGGGCCCGACAGGGCCCGACAGAGCCCGACAGAGCCCGACAGGGCCCAGTAGAGCCCGACAGAGCCCGACAGAGCCCGACAGAGCCCGACAGATCCCAGTAGAGCCCGACAGAGCCCGACAGAGCCCGACAGGGCCCGACAGGGCCCGACAGAGCCCGACAGGGCCCGACAGGGCCCAGTAGAGCCCGACAGAGCCCGACAGAGCCCGACAGAGCCCGACAGGGCCCGACAGAGCCCGACAGAGCCCGACAGGGCCCGACAGGTCCCGACAGAGCCCAGTAGAGTCCGACAGAGCCCGACAGAGCCCGACAGAGCCCGACAGGGCCCGACAGGGCCCGACAGGGCCCAGTAGAGCCCGACAGAGCCCGACAGAGCCCGACAGAGCCCGACAGGGCCCGACAGAGCCCGACAGAGCCCGACAGGGCCCAGTAGAGCCCGACAGAGCCCGACAGAGCCCGACAGAGCCCGACAGAGCCCAGTAGAGCCCGACAGAGCCCGACAGAGCCCGACAGAGGCCGACAGGGCCCGACAGAGCCCGACAGGGCCCGACAGGGCCCGACAGAGCCCGACAGGGCCCGACAGAGCCCGACAGAGCCCGACAGAGCCCAGTAGAGCCCGACAGAGCCCGACAGAGCCCAGTAGAGCCCGACAGAGCCCGACAGGGCCCAGTAGAGCCCGACAGAGCCCGACAGAGCCCGACAGAGCCCAGTAGAGCCCGACAGAGCCCGACAGAGCCCGACAGGGCCCGACAGGGCCCGACAGAGCCCGACAGAGCCCGACAGGGCCCGACAGGGCCCGACAGAGCCCAGTAGAGCCCGACAGAGCCCGACAGAGCCCGACAGAGCCTGACAGGGCCCGACAGGGCCCGACAGGGCCCAGTAGAGCCCGACAGAGCCCGACAGAGCCCGACAGAGCCCGACAGGGCCCGACAGAGCCCGACAGAGCCCGACAGGGCCCGACAGGGCCCGACAGGGCCCGACAGGGCCCGACAGAGCCCGCCAGGGCCCGACAGAGCCCGACAGGGCCCGACAGGGCCCAGTAGAGCCCGACAGAGCCCGACAGAGCCCGACAGAGCCCGACAGGGCCCGACAGGGCCCAGTAGAGCCCGACAGAGCCCGACAGAGCCCGACAGAGCCCGACAGAGCCCGACAGGGCCCGACAGAGCCCGACAGAGCCCGACAGGGCCCAGTAGAGCCCGACAGAGCCCGACAGAGCCCGACAGAGCCCGACAGGGACCGACAGAGCCCGACAGAGCCCGACAGGTCCCGACAGTGCCTGACAGAGCCCGACAGAGCCCGACAGAGCCCGACAGGGACCGACAGAGCCCGACAGGCCCGACAGGGCCCGACAGAGCCCGACAGAGCCCGACAGGGCCCGACAGAGCCCGACAGAGCCCGACAGGGCCCAGTAGAGCCCAGTAGAACCTGACAGAGCCCAGTAGAGCCCGACAGAGCCCGACAGAGCCCGACAGAGCCCGACAGGGCCCGACAGAGCCCGACAGGGCCCACTAGAGCCCGACAGAGCCCGACAAAGCCCGACAGAGCCCGACAGAGCCCAGTAGAGCCCGACAGAGCCCGACAGAACCTGACAGGGCCCGACAGAGCCCGACAGAGCCCAGTAGAGCCCGACAGAGCCCGACAGAGCCCGACAGAACCCGACAGGGCCCAGTAGAGCCCGACAGAGCCCGACAGAGCCCGTCAGGGCCCGACAGGGCCCGACAGGGCCCAGTAGAGCCCGACAGAGCCCGACAGAGCCCAGTATAGCCCGACAGAGCCCGACAGAGCCCGACAGAGCCCGACAGGGCCCGACAGGGCCCGACAGAGCCCGACAGGGCCCGACAGAGCCCGACAGAGCCCGACAGAGCCCAGTAGAGCCCGACAGAGCCCGACAGAGCCCGACAGAACCCGACAGGGCCCAGTAGAGCCCGACAGAGCCCGACAGAGCCCGACAGAGCCCGACAGGGCCCGACAGAGCCCGACAGAGCCCGACAGCGCCCGACAGGGCCCAGTAGAGCCCGACAGAGCCCGACAGAGCCCGACAGAGCCCGACAGGGCCCGACAGAGCCCGACAGAGCACGACAGGGCCCAGTAGAGCCCGACAGAGCCCAACAGGGCCCGACAGAGCCCGACAGAGCCCGACAGAGCCCGACAGGGCCCGACAGGGCCCGACAGAGACCGACAGAGCCCGACAGAGCCCGACAGGGCCCGACAGAGCCCGACAGAGCCCGACAGGGCCCGACAGAGCCCGACAGGGCCCAGTAGAGCCCGACAGAGCCCGACAGAGCCCGACAGAGCCCGACAGAGCCCAGTAGAGCCCGACATAGCCCGACAGAGCCCGACAGAGCCCGACAGGGCCCGACAGAGCCCGACAGGGCCCAACAGGGCCCAGTAGAGCCCGACAGAGCCCGATAGAGCCCGACAGGGCCCGACAGGGCCCAGTAGAGCCCGACAGAGCCCGACAGAGCCCAGTAGAGCCCAGTAGAGCCCGACAGAGCCCGACAGAGCCCGACAGAGCCCGACAGGGCCCAGTAGAGCCCGACAGAGCCCGACAGGGCCCGACAGGGCCCGACAGGGCCCAGTAGAGCCCGAAAGAGCCTGACAGAGCCCAGTAGAGCCCAGTAGAGCCCGACAGGGCCCGACAGGGCCCGACAGGGCCCATTAGAGCCCGACAGAGCCCGACAGAGCCCGACAGAGCCCGACAGGGCCCGACAGGGCCCGACAGAGTCCGACAGAGCCCGACAGGGCCCAGTAGAGCCCGACAGAGCCCGACAGAGCCCGACAGGGCCCGACAGGGCCCGACAGGGCCCGACAGAGCCCGACAGGGCCCGACAGGGCCCGACAGGGCCCAGTAGAGCCCGATAGAGCCCGACAGAGCCCGACCGAGCCCGACAGGGCCCGACAGAGCCCGACAGAGCCCGACAGGGCCCGACAGGGCCCGACAGAGCCCGACAGGGCCCGATAGAGCCCGACAGGGCCCGACAGAGCCCGACAGAGCCCGACAGGGCACGACAGAGCCCGACAGAGCCCGACAGGGCCCGACAGAGCCCGACAGAGCCCGACAGAGCCCGACAGGGCCCAGTAGAGCCCGACAGAGCCCAGTAGAGCCCAGTAGAGCCCGACAGAGCCCGACAGAGCCCGACAGAGCCCGACAGGGCCCGACAGGGCCCGACAGGGCCCAGTAGAGCCCGACAGAGCCCGACAGGGCCCGACAGAGCCCGACAGAGCCCGACAGGGCCCGACAGAGCCCGACAGAGCCCGACAGGGCCCAGTAGAGCCCGACAGAGCCCGACAGAGCCCGACAGAGCCCGACAGGGCCCGACAGAGCCCGACAGAGCCCGACAGGGCCCGACAGGGCACGACAGAGCCCGACAGGGCCCGACAGAGCCCGACAGAGCCCGACAGAGCCCGACAGGGCCCGACAGAGCCCGACAGAGCCCGACAGCGCCCGACAGGGCCCAGTAGAGCCCGACAGAGCCCGACAGAGCCCGACAGAGCCCGACAGGGCCCGACAGAGCCCGACAGAGCACGACAGGGCCCAGTAGAGCCCGACAGAGCCCAACAGGGCCCGACAGAGCCCGACAGAGCCCGACAGAGCCCGACAGGGCCCGACAGGGCCCGACAGAGACCGACAGAGCCCACACAGAGCCCGACAGGGCCCGACAGAGCCCGACAGAGCCCGACAGGGCCCGACAGAGCCCGACAGGGCCCAGTAGAGCCCGACAGAGCCCGACAGAGCCCGACAGAGCCCGACAGAGCCCAGTAGAGCCCGACATAGCCCGACAGAGCCCGACAGAGCCCGACAGGGCCCGACAGAGCCCGACAGGGCCCAACAGGGCCCAGTAGAGCCCGACAGAGCCCGATAGAGCCCGACAGGGCCCGACAGGGCCCAGTAGAGCCCGACAGAGCCCGACAGAGCCCAGTAGAGCCCAGTAGAGCCCGACAGAGCCCGACAGAGCCCGACAGAGCCCGACAGGGCCCGACAGAGCCCGACAGAGCCCGACAGGGCCCGACAGGGCCCGACAGGGCCCAGTAGAGCCCGAAAGAGCCTGACAGAGCCCAGTAGAGCCCAGTAGAGCCCGACAGGGCCCGACAGGGCCCGACAGGGCCCATTAGAGCCCGACAGAGCCCGACAGAGCCTGACAGAGCCCGACAGGGCCCGACAGGGCCCGACAGAGTCCGACAGAGCCCGACAGGGCCCAGTAGAGCCCGACAGAGCCCGACAGAGCCCGACAGGGCCCGACAGGGCCCGACAGGGCCCGACAGAGCCCGACAGGGCCCGACAGGGCCCGACAGGGCCCGACAGGGCCCAGTAGAGCCCGATAGAGCCCGACAGAGCCCGACCGAGCCCGACAGGGCCCGACAGAGCCCGACAGAGCCCGACAGGGCCCGACAGGGCCCGACAGAGCCCGACAGAGCCCGATAGAGCCCGACAGGGCCCGACAGAGCCCGACAGAGCCCGACAGTGCACGACAGAGCCCGACAGAGCCCGACAGGGCCCGACAGAGCCCGACAGAGCCCGACAGAGCCCGACAGGGCCCAGTAGAGCCCGACAGAGCCCAGTAGAGCCCAGTAGAGCCCGACAGAGCCCGACAGAGCCCGACAGAGCCCGACAGGGCCCGACAGGGCCCGACAGGGCCCAGTAGAGCCCGACAGAGCCCGACAGGGCCCGACAGAGCCCGACAGAGCCCGACAGGGCCCGACAGAGCCCGACAGAGCCCGACAGGGCCCAGTAGAGCCCGACAGAGCCCGACAGAGCCCGACAGAGCCCGACAGGGCCCGACAGAGCCCGACAGGGCCCGACAGGGCCCGACAGGGCACGACAGAGCCCGACAGGGCCCGACAGAGCCCGACAGAGCCCGACAGAGCCCGACAGGGCCCCACAGAGCCCGAAAGAGCCCGACAGGGCCCAGTAGAGCCCGACAGAGCCCGACAGAGCCCGACAGAGCCCGACAGGGCCCGACAGGGCCCGACAGAGCCCGACAGAGCCCGACAGGGCCCAGTAGAGCCCGACAGAGCCCGACAGAGCCCGACAGAGCCCGACAGAGCCCGACAGATCCCAGTAGAGCCCGACAGAGCCCGACAGAGCCCGACAGGGCCCGACAGGGCCCGACAGAGCCCGACAGAGCCCGACAGGGCCCGACAGGGCCCAGTAGAGCCCGACAGAGCCCGACAGAGCCCGACAGAGCCCGACAGGGCCCGACAGAGCCCGACAGAGCCCGACAGGGCCCGACAGGGCCCGACAGAGCCCAGTAGAGTCCGACAGAGCCCGACAGAGCCCGACAGAGCCCGACAGGGCCCGACAGGGCCCGACAGGGCCCAGTAGAGCCCGACAGAGCCCGACAGAGCCCGACAGAGCCCGACAGGGCCCGTCAGAGCCCGACAGAGCCCGACAGGGCCCAGTAGAGCCCGACAGAGCCCGACAGAGCCCGACAGAGCCCGACAGAGCCCAGTAGAGCCCGACAGAGCCCGACAGAGCCCGACAGAGGCCGACAGGGCCCGACAGAGCCCGACAGGGCCCGACAGGGCCCGACAGAGCCCGACAGGGCCCGACAGAGCCCGACAGAGCCCGACAGAGCCCAGTAGAGCCCGACAGAGCCCGACAGGGCCCGACAGAGCCCGACAGGGCCCAGTAGAGCCCGACAGAGCCCGATAGAGCCCGACAGGGCCCGACAGGGCCCGACAGGGCCCAGTAGAGCCCGACAGAGCCCGACAGAGCCCAGTAGAGCCCAGTAGAGCCCGACAGAGCCCGACAGAGCCCGACAGGGCCCGACAGAGCCCGACAGAGCCCGACAGAGCCCGACAGGGCCCGACAGGGCCCGACAGGGCCCAGTAGAGCCCGAAAGAGCCCGACAGAGCCCAGTAGAGCCCAGTAGAGCCCGACAGGGCCCGACAGGGCCCGACAGGGCCCATTAGAGCCCGACAGAGCCCGACAGAGCCTGACAGAGCCCGACAGGGCCCGACAGGGCCCGACAGAGCCCGACAGAGCCCGACAGGGCCCAGTAGAGCCCGACAGAGCCCGACAGAGCCCGACAGAGCCCGACAGGGCCCGACAGAGCCTGACAGAGCCCGACAGGGCCCGACAGAGCCCGACAGGGCCCGACAGGGCCCAGTAGAGCCCGATAGAGCCCGACAGAGCCCGACAGAGCCCGACAGGGCCCGACAGAGCCCGACAGAGCCCGACAGGGCCCGACAGGGCCAGACAGAGCCCGACAGGGCCCGATAGAGCCCGACAGGGCCCGACAGAGCCCGACAGAGCCCGACAGGGCATGACAGAGCCCGACAGAGCCCGACAGGGCCCGACAGAGCCCGACAGAGCCCGACAGAGCCCGACAGGGCCCAGTAGAGCCCGACAGAGCCGAGTAGAGCCCAGTAGAGCCCGACAGAGCCCGACAGAGCCCGACAGAGCCCGACAGGGCCCGACAGGGCCCGACAGAGCCCGACAGGGCCCAGTAGAACCCGACAGAGCCCGACAGAGCCCGACAGAGCCCGACAGAGCCCGACAGGGCCCGACAGGGCCCGACAGAGCCCGACAGGGCCCGACAGAGCCCGACAGAGCCCGACAGAGCCCGACAGGGCCCGACAGGGCCCGACAGAGCCCGACAGGGCCCGACAGGGCACGACAGAGCCCGACAGGGCCCGACAGGGCCCAGTAGAACCCGACAGAGCCCGACAGAGCCCGACAGAGCCCGACAGGGCCCGACAGGGCCCAGTAGAGCCCGAAAGAGCCCGACAGAGCCCAGTAGAGCCCAGTAGAGCCCGACAGGGCCCGACAGGGCCCGACAGGGCCCATTAGAGCCCGACAGAGCCCGACAGAGCCTGACAGAGCCCGACAGGGCCCGACAGGGCCCGACAGAGTCCGACAGAGCCCGACAGGGCCCAGTAGAGCCCGACAGAGCCCGACAGAGCCCGACAGGGCCCGACAGGGCCCGACAGGGCCCGACAGAGCCCGACAGGGCCCGACAGGGCCCGACAGGGCCCGACAGGGCCCAGTAGAGCCAGATAGAGCCCGACAGAGCCCGACCGAGCCCGACAGGGCCCGACAGAGCCCGACAGAGCCCGACAGGGCCCGACAGGGCCCGACAGAGCCCGACAGGGCCCGATAGAGCCCGACAGGGCCCGACAGAGCCCGACAGAGCCCGACAGGGCACGACAGAGCCCGACAGAGCCCGACAGGGCCCGACAGAGCCCGACAGAGCCCGACAGAGCCCGACAGGCCCCAGTAGAGCCCGACAGAGCCCAGTAGAGCCCAGTAGAGCCCGACAGAGCCCGACAGAGCCCGACAGAGCCCGACAGGGCCCGACAGGGCCCGACAGGGCCCAGTAGAGCCCGACAGGGCCCGACAGGGCCCGACAGAGCCCGACAGAGCCCGACAGGGCCCGACAGAGCCCGACAGAGCCCGACAGGGCCCAGTAGAGCCCGACAGAGCCCGACAGAGCCCGACAGAGCCCGACAGGGCCCGACAGAGCCCGACAGAGCCCGACAGGGCCCGACAGGGCACGACAGAGCCCGACAGGGCCCGACAGAGCCCGACAGAGCCCGACAGAGCCCGACAGGGCCCCACAGAGCCCGAAAGAGCCCGACAGGGCCCAGTAGAGCCCGACAGAGCCCGACAGAGCCCGACAGAGCCCGACAGGGCCCGACAGGGCCCGACAGAGCCCGACAGAGCCCGACAGGGCCCAGTAGAGCCCGACAGAGCCCGACAGAGCCCGACAGATCCCAGTAGAGCCCGACAGAGCCCGACAGAGCCCGACAGGGCCCGACAGAGCCCGACAGAGCCCGACAGGGCCCGACAGGGCCCAATAGAGCCCGACAGAGCCCGACAGAGCCCGACAGAGCCCGACAGGGCCCGACAGAGCCCGACAGAGCCCGACAGGGCCCGACAGGGCCCGACAGAGCCCAGTAGAGCCCGACAGAGACCGACAGAGCCCGACAGAGCCCGACAGGGCCCGACAGGGCCCGACAGGGCCCAGTAGAGCCCGACAGAGCCCGACAGAGCCCGACAGAGCCCGACAGGGCCCGACAGAGCCCGACAGAGCCCGACAGGGCCCAGTAGAGCCCGACAGAGCCCGACAGAGCCCGACAGAGCCCGACAGAGCCCAGTAGAGCCCGACAGAGCCCGACAGAGCCCGACAGAGGCCGACAGGGCCCGACAGAGCCCGACAGGGCCCGACAGGGCCCGACAGAGCCCGACAGGGCCCGACAGAGCCCGACAGAGCCCGACAGAGCCCAGTAGAGCCCGACAGAGCCCGACAGGGCCCGACAGAGCCCGACAGGGCCCAGTAGAGCCCGACAGAGCCCGATAGAGCCCGACAGGGCCCGACAGGGCCCGACAGGGCCCAGTAGAGCCCGACAGAGCCCGACAGAGCCCAGTAGAGCCCAGTAGAGCCCGACAGAGCCCGACAGAGCCCGACAGAGCCCGACAGGGCCCGACAGGGCCCGACAGAACCCGACAGAGCCCGACAGAGCCCGACAGGGCCCGACAGGGCCCGACAGAGCCCGACAGGGCCCGACAGGGCCCGACAGGGCCCAGTAGAGCCCGAAAGAGCCCGACAGAGCCCAGTAGAGCCCAGTAGAGCCCGACAGGGCCCGACAGGGCCCGACAGGGCCCATTAGAGCCCGACAGAGCCCGACAGAGCCTGACAGAGCCCGACAGGGCCCGACAGGGCCCGACAGAGCCCGACAGAGCCCGACAGGGCCCAGTAGAGCCCGACAGAGCCCGACAGAGCCCGACAGAGCCCGACAGGGCCCGACAGGGCCCGACAGAGCCCGACAGAGCCCGACAGGGCCCGACAGAGCCCGACAGGGCCCGACAGGGCCCAGTAGAGCCCGATAGAGCCCGACAGAGCCCGACAGAGCCCGACAGGGCCCGACAGAGCCCGACAGAGCCCGACAGGGCCCGACAGGGCCAGACAGAGCCCGACAGGGCCCGATAGAGCCCGACAGGGCATGACAGAGCCCGACAGAGCCCGACAGGGCCCGACAGAGCCCGACAGAGCCCGACAGAGCCCGACAGGGCCCAGTAGAGCCCGACAGAGCCCAGTAGAGCCCAGTAGAGCCCGACAGAGCCCGACAGAGCCCGACAGGGCCCGACAGGGCCCGACAGAGCCCGACAGAGCCCGACAGGGCCCAGTAGAACCCGACAGAGCCCGACAGAGCCCGACAGAGCCCGACAGAGCCCGACAGGGCCCGACAGGGCCCGACAGAGCCCGACAGGGCCCGACAGGGCCCGACAGGGCCCGACAGAGCCCGACAGGGCCCGACAGGGCACGACAGAGCCCGACAGGGCCCGACAGGGCCCAGTAGAGCCCGACAGAGCCCGACAGAGCCCGACAGAGCCCGACAGGGCCCAGTAGAGCCCGACAGAGCCCGACAGAGCCCGACAGAGCCCAGCAGAGCCCAGTAGAGCCCGACAGAGCCCGACAGAGCCCGACAGAGCCCGACAGGGCCCGACAGGGCCCGACAGAGCCCGACAGAGCCCGACAGGGCCCAATAGAGCCCGACAGAGCCCGACAGAGCCCGACAGAGCCCAGTAGAGCCCGACAGAGCCCGACAGAGCCCGACAGAGCCTGACAGGGCCCGACAGGGCCCGACAGGGCCCAGTAGAGCCCGACAGAGCCCGACAGAGCCCGACAGAGCCCGACAGGGCCCGACAGAGCCCGACAGAGCCCGACAGGGCCCGACAGGGCCCGACAGGGCCCGACAGAGCCCGCCAGGGCCCGACAGGGCACGACAGAGCCCGACAGGGCCCGACAGGGCCCAGTAGAGCCCGACAGAGCCCGACAGAGCCCGACAGAGCCCAGTAGAGCCCAGTAGAGCCCGACAGAGCCCGACACAGCCCGACAGAGCCCGACAGAGCCCGACAGGGCCCGACAGAGCCCGACAGAGCCCGACAGGGCCCAGTAGAGCCCGACAGAGCCCGACAGAGCCCGACAGAGCCCGACAGGGACCGACAGAGCCCGACAGAGCCCGACAGGTCCCGACAGTGCCTGACAGAGCCCGACAGAGCCCGACAGAGCCCGACAGGGACCGACAGAGCCCGACAGGCCCGACAGGGCCCGACAGAGCCCGACAGAGCCCGACAGGGCCCAGTAGAACCCGACAGAGCCCGACAGAGCCCGACAGAGCCCGACAGAGCCCGACAGGGCCCGACAGGGCCCGACAGAGCCCGACAGGGCCCGACAGAGCCCGACAGAGCCCGACAGGGCCCGACAGGGCCCGACAGAGCCCGACAGGGCCCGACAGGGCACGACAGAGCCCGACAGGGCCCGACAGGGCCCAGTAGAGCCCGACAGAGCCCGACAGAGCCCGACAGAGCCCGACAGGGCCCGACAGGGCCCAGTAGAGCCCGACAGAGCCCGACAGAGCCCGACAGAGCCCAGTAGAGCCCAGTAGAGCCCGACAGAGCCCGACAGAGCCCGACAGAGCCCGACAGGGCCCGACAGGGCCCGACAGAGCCCGACAGAGCCCGACAGAGCCCGACAGGGCCCAGTAGAGCCCGACAGAGCCCGACAGAGCCCGACAGAGCCCGACAGGGCCCGACAGGGCCCGACAGAGCCCGACAGAGCCCGACAGGGCCCGACAGGGCCCGACAGAGCCCAGTAGAGCCCGACAGAGCCCGACAGAGCCCGACAGAGCCTGACAGGGCCCGACAGGGCCCGACAGGGCCCAGTAGAGCCCGACAGAGCCCGACAGAGCCCGACAGAGCCCGACAGGGCCCGACAGAGCCCGACAGAGCCCGACAGGGCCCGACAGGGCCCGACAGGGCCCGACAGAGCCCGCCAGGGCCCGACAGGGCACGACAGAGCCCGACAGGGCCCGACAGGGCCCAGTAGAGCCCGACAGAGCCCGACAGAGCCCGACAGAGCCCGACAGGGCCCGACAGGGCCCAGTAGAGCCCGACAGAGCCCGACAGAGCCCGACAGAGCCCAGTAGAGCCCAGTAGAGCCCGACAGAGCCCGACACAGCCCGACAGAGCCCGACAGAGCCCGACAGGGCCCGACAGAGCCCGACAGAGCCCGACAGGGCCCAGTAGAGCCCGACAGAGCCCGACAGAGCCCGACAGAGCCCGACAGGGACCGACAGAGCCCGACAGAGCCCGACAGGTCCCGACAGTGCCTGACAGAGCCCGACAGAGCCCGACAGAGCCCGACAGGGACCGACACAGCCCGACAGGCCCGACAGGGCCCGACAGAGCCCGACAGAGCCCGACAGGGCCCGACAGAGCCCGACAGAGCCCGACAGGGCACAGTAGAGCCCAGTAGAACCTGACAGAGCCCAGTAGAGCCCGACAGAGCCCGACAGAGCCCGACAGAGCCCGACAGGGCCCGACAGAGCCCGACAGGGCCCGACAGGGCCCGACAGAGCCCGACAGGGCCCGACAGAGCCCGACAGAGCCCGACAGAGCCCAGTAGAGCCCGACAGAGCCCGACAGGGCCCGACAGAGCCCGACAGGGCCCAGTAGAGTCCGACAGAGCCCGATAGAGCCCGACAGGGCCCGACAGGGCCCGACAGGGCCCAGTAGAGCCCGACAGAGCCCGACAGAGCCCAGTAGAGCCCAGTAGAGCCCGACAGAGCCCGACAGAGCCCGACAGGGCCCGACAGAGCCCGACAGAGCCCGACAGAGCCCGACAGGGCCCGACAGGGCCCGACAGAGCCCGACAGGGCCCGACAGGGCCCAGTAGAGCCCGAAAGAGCCCGACAGAGCCCAGTAGAGCCCAGTAGAGCCCGACAGGGCCCGACAGGGCCCGACAGGGCCCATTAGAGCCCGACAGAGCCCGACAGAGCCTGACAGAGCCCGACAGGGCCCGACAGGGCCCGACAGAGCCCGACAGAGCCCGACAGGGCCCAGTAGAGCCCGACAGAGCCCGACAGAGCCCGACAGAGCCCGACAGGGCCCGACAGAGCCTGACAGAGCCCGACAGGGCCCGACAGAGCCCGACAGGGCCCGACAGGGCCCAGTAGAGCCCGATAGAGCCCGACAGAGCCCGACAGAGCCCGACAGGGCCCGACAGAGCCCGACAGAGCCCGACAGGGCCCGACAGGGCCAGACAGAGCCCGACAGGGCCCGACAGAGCCCGACAGGGCATGACAGAGCCCGACAGAGCCCGACAGGGCCCGACAGAGCCCGACAGAGCCCGACAGAGCCCGACAGGGCCCAGTAGAGCCCGACAGAGCCGAGTAGAGCCCAGTAGAGCCCGACAGAGCCCGACAGAGCCCGACAGAGCCCGACAGAGCCCGACAGGGCCCGACAGAGCCCGACAGAGCCCGACAGGGCCCAGTAGAACCCGACAGAGCCCGACAGAGCCCGACAGAGCCCGACAGAGCCCGACAGGGCCCGACAGGGCCCGACAGAGCCCGACAGGGCCCGACAGAGCCCGACAGAGCCCGACAGAGCCCGACAGGGCCCGACAGGGCCCGACAGAGCCCGACAGGGCCCGACAGGGCACGACAGAGCCCGACAGGGCCCGACAGGGCCCAGTAGAACCCGACAGAGCCCGACAGAGCCCGACAGAGCCCGACAGGGCCCGACAGGGCCCAGTAGAGCCCGAAAGAGCCCGACAGAGCCCAGTAGAGCCCAGTAGAGCCCGACAGGGCCCGACAGGGCCCGACAGGGCCCATTAGAGCCCGACAGAGCCCGACAGAGCCTGACAGAGCCCGACAGGGCCCGACAGGGCCCGACAGAGTCCGACAGAGCCCGACAGGGCCCAGTAGAGCCCGACAGAGCCCGACAGAGCCCGACAGGTCCCGACAGGGCCCGACAGGGCCCGACAGAGCCCGACAGGGCCCGACAGGGCCCGACAGGGCCCGACAGGGCCCAGTAGAGCCAGATAGAGCCCGACAGAGCCCGACCGAGCCCGACAGGGCCCGACAGAGCCCGACAGAGCCCGACAGGGCCCGACAGGGCCCGACAGAGCCCGACAGGGCCCGATAGAGCCCGACAGGGCCCGACAGAGCCCGACAGAGCCCGACAGGGCACGACAGAGGCCGACAGAGCCCGACAGGGCCCGACAGAGCCCGACAGAGCCCGACAGAGCCCGACAGGGCCCAGTAGAGCCCGACAGAGCCCAGTAGAGCCCAGTAGAGCCCGACAGAGCCCGACAGAGCCCGACAGAGCCCGACAGGGCCCGACAGGGCCCGACAGGGCCCAGTAGAGCCCGACAGAGCCCGACAGGGCCCGACAGAGCCCGACAGAGCCCGACAGGGCCCGACAGAGCCCGACAGATCCCGACAGGGCCCAGTAGAGCCCGACAGAGCCCGACAGAGCCCGACAGAGCCCGACAGGGCCCGACAGAGCCCGACAGAGCCCGACAGGGCCCGACAGGGCACGACAGAGCCCGACAGGGCCCGACAGAGCCCGACAGAGCCCGACAGAGCCCGACAGGGCCCCACAGAGCCCGAAAGAGCCCGACAGGGCCCAGTAGAGCCCGACAGAGCCCGACAGAGCCCGACAGAGCCCGACAGGGCCCGACAGGGCCCGACAGAGCCCGACAGAGCCCGACAGGGCCCAGTAGAGCCCGACAGAGCCCGACAGAGCCCGACAGATCCCAGTAGAGCCCGACAGAGCCCGACAGAGCCCGACAGGGCCCGACAGAGCCCGACAGAGCCCGACAGGGCCCGACAGGGCCCAGTAGAGCCCGACAGAGCCCGACAGAGCCCGACAGAGCCCGACAGGGCCCGACAGAGCCCGACAGAGCCCGACAGGGCCCGACAGGGCCCGACAGAGCCCAGTAGAGCCCGACAGAGCCCGACAGAGCCCGACAGAGCCCGACAGGGCCCGACAGGGCCCGACAGGGCCCAGTAGAGCCCGACAGAGCCCGACAGAGCCCGACAGAGCCCGACAGGGCCCGACAGAGCCCGACAGAGCCCGACAGGGCCCAGTAGAGCCCGACAGAGCCCGACAGAGCCCGACAGAGCCCGACAGAGCCCAGTAGAGCCCGACAGAGCCCGACAGAGCCCGACAGAGGCCGACAGGGCCCGACAGAGCCCGACAGGGCCCGACAGGGCCCGACAGAGCCCGACAGGGCCCGACAGAGCCCGACAGAGCCCGACAGAGCCCAGTAGAGCCCGACAGAGCCCGACAGGGCCCGACAGAGCCCGACAGGGCCCAGTAGAGCCCGACAGAGCCCGATAGAGCCCGACAGGGCCCGACAGGGCCCGACAGGGCCCAGTAGAGCCCGACAGAGCCCGACAGAGCCCAGTAGAGCCGAGTAGAGCCCGACAGAGCCCGACAGAGCCCGACAGAGCCCGACAGGGCCCGACAGGGCCCGACAGAACCCGACAGAGCCCGACAGAGCCCGACAGGGCCCGACAGGGCCCGACAGAGCCCGACAGGGCCCGACAGGGCCCGACAGGGCCCAGTAGAGCCCGAAAGAGCCCGACAGAGCGCAGTAGAGCCCAGTAGAGCCCGACAGGGCCCGACAGGGCCCGACAGGGCCCATTAGAGCCCGAAAGAGCCCGACAGAGCCTGACAGAGCCCGACAGGGCCCGACAG
The DNA here is from genome assembly GCF_036013445.1 of Caloenas nicobarica. Taxonomy (NCBI): domain Eukaryota; kingdom Metazoa; phylum Chordata; class Aves; order Columbiformes; family Columbidae; genus Caloenas; species Caloenas nicobarica. The sequence continues at coordinate 3,722 of NW_027017280.1, read as the reverse complement.
GGCCCGACAGAGCCCGACAGAGCCCGACAGGGCCCAGTAGAGCCCGACAGAGCCCGACAGAGCCCGACAGAGCCCGACAGGGCCCGACAGGGCCCGACAGAGCCCGACAGAGCCCGACAGGGCCCGACAGAGCCCGACAGGGCCCGACAGAGCCCGACAGAGCCCGACAGGGCCCGACAGGGCCAGACAGAGCCCGACAGGGCCCGATAGAGCCCGACAGGGCATGACAGAGCCCGACAGAGCCCGACAGGGCCCGACAGAGCCCGACAGAGCCCGACAGAGCCCGACAGGGCCCAGTAGAGCCCGACAGAGCCCAGTAGAGCCCAGTAGAGCCCGACAGAGCCCGACAGAGCCCGACAGGGCCCGACAGGGCCCGACAGAGCCCGACAGAGCCCGACAGGGCCCAGTAGAACCCGACAGAGCCCGACAGAGCCCGACAGAGCCCGACAGGGCCCGACAGGGCCCGACAGAGCCCGACAGGGCCCGACAGGGCCCGACAGGGCCCGACAGAGCCCGACAGGGCCCGACAGGGCACGACAGAGCCCGACAGGGCCCGACAGGGCCCAGTAGAGCCCGACAGAGCCCGACAGAGCCCGACAGAGCCCGACAGGGCCCAGTAGAGCCCGACAGAGCCCGACAGAGCCCGACAGAGCCCAGTAGAGCCCAGTAGAGCCCGACAGAGCCCGACAGAGCCCGACAGAGCCCGACAGGGCCCGACAGGGCCCGACAGAGCCCGACAGAGCCCGACAGGGCCCAGTAGAGCCCGACAGAGCCCGACAGAGCCCGACAGAGCCCGACAGAGCCCGACAGAGCCTGACAGGGCCCGACAGGGCCCGACAGGGCCCAGTAGAGCCCGACAGAGCCCGACAGAGCCCGACAGAGCCCGACAGGGCCCGACAGAGCCCGACAGAGCCCGACAGGGCCCGACAGGGCCCGACAGGGCCCGACAGAGCCCGCCAGGGCCCGACAGGGCACGACAGAGCCCGACAGGGCCCGACAGGTCCCAGTAGAGCCCGACACAGCCCGACAGAGCCCGACAGAGCCCGACAGGGCCCGACAGGGCCCAGTAGAGCCCGACAGAGCCCGACAGAGCCCGACAGAGCCCAGTAGAGCCCAGTAGAGCCCGACAGAGCCCGACACAGCCCGACAGAGCCCGACAGAGCCCGACAGGGCCCGACAGAGCCCGACAGAGCCCGACAGGGCCCAGTAGAGCCCGACAGAGCCCGACAGAGCCCGACAGAGCCCGACAGGGACCGACAGAGCCCGACAGAGCCCGACAGGTCCCGACAGTGCCTGACAGAGCCCGACAGAGCCCGACAGAGCCCGACAGGGACCGACAGAGCCCGACAGGCCCGACAGGGCCCGACAGAGCCCGACAGAGCCCGACAGGGCCCGACAGAGCCCGACAGAGCCCGACAGGGCCCAGTAGAACCCGACAGAGCCCGACAGAGCCCGACAGAGCCCGACAGGGCCCGACAGGGCCCGACAGAGCCCGACAGGGCCCGACAGAGCCCGACAGAGCCCGACAGGGCCCGACAGGGCCCGACAGAGCCCGACAGGGCCCGACAGGGCACGACAGAGCCCGACAGGGCCCGACAGGGCCCAGTAGAGCCCGACAGAGCCCGACAGAGCCCGACAGAGCCCAGTAGAGCCCGACAGAGCCCGACAGAGCCCGACAGAGCCCAGTAGAGCCCAGTAGAGCCCGACAGAGCCCGACAGAGCCCGACAGAGCCCGACAGGGCCCGACAGGGCCCGACAGAGCCCGACAGAGCCCGACAGAGCCCGACAGGGCCCAGTAGAGCCCGACAGAGCCCGACAGAGCCCGACAGAGCCCGACAGGGCCCGACAGAGCCCGACAGAGCCCGACAGGGCCCGACAGGGCCCGACAGAGCCCAGTAGAGCCCGACAGAGCCCGACAGAGCCCGACAGAGCCTGACAGGGCCCGACAGGGCCCGACAGGGCCCAGTAGAGCCCGACAGAGCCCGACAGAGCCCGACAGAGCCCGACAGGGCCCGACAGAGCCCGACAGAGCCCGCCAGGGCCCGACAGGGCCCGACAGGGCCCGACAGAGCCCGCCAGGGCCCGACAGGGCACGACAGAGCCCGACAGGGCCCGACAGGGCCCAGTAGAGCCCGACAGAGCCCGACAGAGCCCGACAGAGCCCGACAGGGCCCGACAGGGCCCAGTAGAGCCCGACAGAGCCCGACAGAGCCCGACAGAGCCCAGTAGAGCCCAGTAGAGCCCGACAGAGCCCGACACAGCCCGACAGAGCCCGACAGAGCCCGACAGGGCCCGACAGAGCCCGACAGAGCCCGACAGGGCCCAGTAGAGCCCGACAGAGCCCGACAGAGCCCGACAGAGCCCGACAGGGACCGACAGAGCCCGACAGAGCCCGACAGGTCCCGACAGTGCCTGACAGAGCCCGACAGAGCCCGACAGAGCCCGACAGGGACCGACAGAGCCCGACAGGCCCGACAGGGCCCGACAGAGCCCGACAGAGCCCGACAGGGCCCGACAGAGCCCGACAGAGCCCGACAGGGCCCAGTAGAGCCCAGTAGAACCTGACAGAGCCCAGTAGAGCCCGACAGAGCCCGACAGAGCCCGACAGAGCCCGACAGGGCCCGACAGAGCCCGACAGGGCCCAGTAGAGCCCGACAGAGCCCGACAAAGCCCGACAGAGCCCGACAGAGCCCAGTAGAGCCCGACAGAGCCCGACAGAACCTGACAGGGCCCGACAGAGCCCGACAGAGCCCAGTAGAGCCCGACAGAGCCCGACAGAGCCCGACAGAACCCGACAGGGCCCAGTAGAGCCCGACAGAGCCCGACAGAGCCCGTCAGGGCCCGACAGGGCCCGACAGGGCCCAGTAGAGCCCGACAGAGCCCGACAGAGCCCAGTAGAGCCCGACAGAGCCCGACAGAGCCCGACAGAGCCCGACAGGGCCCGACAGGGCCCGACAGAGCCCGACAGGGCCCGACAGAGCCCGACAGAGCCCGACAGAGCCCAGTAGAGCCCGACAGAGCCCGACAGAGCCCGACAGAACCCGACAGGGCCCAGTAGAGCCCGACAGAGCCCGACAGAGCCCGACAGAGCCCGACAGGGCCCGACAGAGCCCGACAGAGCCCGACAGCGCCCGACAGGGCCCAGTAGAGCCCGACAGAGCCCGACAGAGCCCGACAGAGCCCGACAGGGCCCGACAGAGCCCGACAGAGCACGACAGGGCCCAGTAGAGCCCGACAGAGCCCAACAGGGCCCGACAGAGCCCGACAGAGCCCGACAGAGCCCGACAGGGCCCGACAGGGCCCGACAGAGACCGACAGAGCCCGACAGAGCCCGACAGGGCCCGACAGAGCCCGACAGAGCCCGACAGGGCCCGACAGAGCCCGACAGAGCCCGACAGGGCCCGACAGAGCCCGACAGGGCCCAGTAGAGCCCGACAGAGCCCGACAGAGCCCGACAGAGCCCGACAGAGCCCAGTAGAGCCCGACATAGCCCGACAGAGCCCGACAGAGCCCGACAGGGCCCGACAGAGCCCGACAGGGCCCAACAGGGCCCGACAGAGCCCGACAGAGCCCGACAGGGCCCGACAGAGCCCGACAGGGCCCAGTAGAGCCCGACAGAGCCCGATAGAGCCCGACAGGGCCCGACAGGGCCCAGTAGAGCCCGACAGAGCCCGACAGAGCCCAGTAGAGCCCAGTAGAGCCCGACAGAGCCCGACAGAGCC